>NC_064282.1:65898107-65957801 GCF_019186545.1 Solanum stenotomum | reverse complement strand
CATCTGATTCAGAGGCTGCTACTTTGGGGCCTTGACCTACGGAGCAAGACCACGAGCCGTAGATCAATCTACTGGTCGTGGATTGCTTCCGTGGTTCACAAAATTTTGGCAGCTTGGTGGGATCCTTGGGGTCTTGAGGTTTAGACTTATGGTCCTCCTCAAGGGCCCTTAGGGTGGTCCTTGGGGAGTCGTACCTTGACGTCTAACCCCTAAACACCGCAACTATGGCTTGGGACAACACAAACGAACACACATTAGGCTCTAGTTTCACTAGTTCATATTTGGTGTCGTTACACCGGATTATACTGAATAAGGATACAGTTGAATCCAAGGGAAAGGCCACAAAACTCCGCACAAATAATAGGAAAGGCAACGGCAAAGAGAAGGCTCCTGAGTAACTAGATGTCAGCTCCGACAGTGACAACACATACGCCACACACCTCAACGCTTATGAAGGTGAGGATGAACACCAGGAGCACCAATCAATAGCTTCTGATGATGATGAGTCGATCATACCATGCAGAGTTGAACTGCGCTCCAAAAAGATTAATGATCCATCTAGGATTAGAACTCCTCAAGCCACCATTTCTCCTCATTCAGTTCCAGAGCATGCAACTATGCTTGCACAACCAAGCATAAAGTGATGGAGGTGACTGACGACCCGTCGTCTCACTGACGGACCGTGCTGCTGGTTTGTGGATGCTGACTTGGAAGGTGGATTTTTGAAGATTTCAAATCGGCTAAGTATGGAGCCACGGAAGAGACCTACAGACCGTCATTCGACTTATGGACCGTAGGTCAGCCTCGTGGAATGGAGATACGTCCTGCAGTTTTATTTCCTTTTTTTGTTTCCCTTTTATTTTAGGATTTGTTTTCTATAAATAGGGTATGAAAACCTCATTTTTTAGGGTGAGAATTTATTACTTTTACTCTAGTTCTTGACATGGGGAGATTAACTTGCAACTTTAGCAATTCTTAATTTCCTAAGTTCGTGTTTGAAATTTTTGGTGTTGCAATTCAAGTTGAATTTCTGGGTTTATTATTTTTCTTATGTAAATTCATAATTCTTTCATCTAAAACAATGAATTATGTTCATATGATTATGTGTAACTAAACTCCACAACTAGGGTTGTGGGAACCACGAGCGAATAACAAGTATGAATAGTAAATAAGCAATTCTTGAATAGTGTTTTGCATGCAGCGATAATTCTTTTGTTTAAAAGTCTGATTAATGGTGCGCAACGTTAGAACTCGTCTTGTTGCTACTTCCCGGACCAGGGAGGTAATCAACAAGGAAAGAATTATCAACATAGATTTAGTGTGATACTATCTAATAGTCTAGTGTCGATTGGTGAGAATTAATAACTAAGCCAAACATCGATGTGATGTCTATATGAGGTAAAGGTAAGGATTAGTAAATTATACACACGTAGCCGTATCAAGGTGCGGGGTGAAATTCTCTAGATGTCGGACCAATGATTTAGAGATACCTAGCTTACCACTTTGCATGTAGTACACTAGGAAATGATTTCTATTACTAGGATCAGTCCGTTATGAGCTTGTGGGGAATACGTATACCCTAGTTAATTCTCTTATCTTGATAACAACCAAAATTGACTTTTGTTTACTGATCACTTACTAAATTCTTACATTTTTTTTCACAAATCCCCCCTCCCTTTTAATTACTCTTTTCTGGAAGTAATTTGACTAAACGAATATAATTGTTGGTTAAAGTGAAGTCTAAACCATTTTCCTCGTGGGATCGATCCCAACCTACAAGTTGGGTACTTTACTTGATAATGATCGCTTAAGCTTCTTTAGGGAGGTGTAATTTGAGCGTATCAAATTTTGGCGCCGCTACCGGAGAATTTGGCTTTTAGAATTATTTTAACTATATTATTCAATTTTAGTCAAATATTTCCTAATTTTACTTTTTTTGTTTTTGTTTTTGTGTTTCTCAGGTTCTGACTCTAGAGTATGCCAAGTACACGGAGCCAGGGTGAACCACTTATGCCTTACGATCCAGAGTTTAACCGAACTTTGTGAAGAATGAACAATCAAAGAGTTCAAGTTAATCCTATCAGATGCAATATAAGTGATGAAGTTGAGTTGCAACCTCCGATGGTAGTTGGTGGAGACAACGAGGTTCTAGCTGAAAATCATCTGGGAGATGTAGTGAGTGTGCATGGACCAGCAGGCCCACAACTGCATGACAACTATAGGGGCAACATCAATATTGCTGACTCTGATAGACCTCTTGTCATGCCCCTTTTGCCTCCGGGGCACACATTTGTAGTGACTAATATCTTGATGCAGATGCTTACATCGAGGGGCTTGTTCTCAAGGTTACCATCAGAGGACACACATGCTCACATAGCCAAGCCAAGGGTGGTTTCCATGAGTTATGTAGGTCAACCAGACTTAGTTATGGATGTCATCGGATTGCGGGTGTCCCCTCTATCACTGATAGACAGTGTTGTTGTATAGTACACTAAGCTTCCTTATAACTCAATCTATACATGGAACCAACTGAAGGATGTGTTCTTAGCAATGTATTATCCAGTATCCAAGAAGCTCAATCACAAAGATAAGGTCAACAATTTTGTGGCATTACCTGGAGAGTCTGTGAGTATCTCTTGGGATAGGTTCACTGTGTTCATAAGAGGTGTCCCGAATCACCGTATTGATGAGGAGTCACTAAAGGAATATTTCTATCGAGGTCAGGATGACAACAATAAAGTAGTGCTTGATACTATTGCTGGAGGTTCATATGGTGAGTACACGTACACACATATTGCAGAAAAACTGGAGAACATCTCTTGCAACAATAAAGCATGGAGCTCTAGGAGATCGGATATTGGGAGAAACACATTTTCCATTCATGCTACAAACAACCAATCTGCGGATGAGATTCGTGAGGAGATGGCTCAGATGAGGACCGAGTTGGGGTTTGTATTAACGCATGTGATAGGAGGTGCGGAAAAGGTAAATATTGTGAACAACTTGACTAGAACTCCACCACCTATTGAAGAGTGTTACTATGAAGAGGATGCTTATTCGGTAAATGATCAGACGGGGGGTTTTCGACCAAATGCCCAAGGATCCAACACGGATGCCCTTTGGGTTGTGCAATGCTCCAGCAACCTTTTAGCATTGTATGATGTGGATATTCTCTGATATGGTGGAGGACACTATTGAGGTATTTATGGATGATTTCTCTTTGGTAGGTGACTCTTTTGATCGATGTTTGAATCATTTGGCCGAGGTGCTTAAAAGGTGTGAAGATTGCAAACTGGTGCTGAATTGGGAGAAGTGCCACTTTATTGTGAAAGAAGCGATAGTTCTAGGTCATCAGATTTCGGAGAAGGTCATTGAAGTAGATAAAGAGAAAGTTGAGGTAATAGAAAAACTTCCTCCACCTATTTCTGTAAAAGGTGTTAGGAGTTTTCTTGGGCATGCAGGTTTTTATAGGAAGTTCATCAAAGATTTCTCAAAAATTACACATCTTTTGTGCAAATTGCTCGAGAAGGAGTGTAAGTTCCATTTTGATGATGCTTGTCTAAGAGCATTTGGAGAGTTGAAGAAGAAGTTAGTCACTGCACCTATCATTATTTCACCGAATTGGGGACAACCTTTTGAGGTAATATGTGATGCAAGTGGAGTAGTGCTAGGTGTGGTATTGGGATAGAGGCGAGACAAACTTCTCCATCGTATTTACTATGCTAGCAAAGCTCTGAATTTAGCCTAGTATAATTATACTGTGACTGAACAAGAGCTTCTTGCGGTAGTACTAAGGTCATAGTGCATACTGACCATTCTGCATTGAGTTAAATTGATGGCAAGAAAGGATACAAAACCGAGGTTGATTAGATGGGTATTGTTGCTGCAAGAGTTTGATTTTGTTGTAAAAGATAGAAAGGGGAACGAAAATCAAGTTGCCGATCACTTGTCTAGATTAGAGGAAGAGGCTATCCTAAAGCTTGGAGATATGGCTGAAATTAGTGATACTTTTCCAGATGAACAGTTATTGGCTGCTTTTCATGATCTGATTCATTGGTTCACAGACTTTACTAAATATTTGGCAAGGGATTTGATGCCCCCGGACTTGTGTTTTCACCAAAGGAAAAATTTTATGCAAGATGTGAAGAAATTCTTTTGGGATGAGCCTTACTTGTATCGTAGTTGTGCTGATGGGATTATTCGTCGATGTGTGCCCGAGGTTGAGATGTTGAGTGTACTCGAAGCATGCCATTCATCGCCTGTTGGTGGGCATCATAGTGGTATTCGGACTGTGCATAAGATCTTGCAGTGTGGGTACTACTGGCCTTCCATCCACCAAGATGCTCATGATTTCGCCAAGTCTTGTGATCGTTGCCAAAGAGAAGGAAGTATTTCAAAGAGGCAAGAGCTTCCTATGAATCCTATATTTGTGATAAAGTTGTTTGATGTATGGGGCATTGATTTTATGGGTCCATTTGTGAGTTCACATGGGATGAAGCATATTCTTGTGGGTGGAAGCAGTTTCTTCCAAACAATGAAGGTAAAAGAGTCACCACATTCTTGAAAAAGAATATCTTCTCCAGATTTGGGACACCGAGGGAGATTATCAGTGATGGAGGTTCCCACTTTTTTATTAAGTTTTTCAAGGCACTAATTGAGAAATATGGTGTCCGCCACAATGTAGCCACTCCTTACCATCCGCAAACTAGTGGGCAAGTTGAAGTATCCAACAGAGAGTTCAAAAATATTTGGCAAACACTGTGAATGCTAATAGAATGGATTGGTCAAGGAAGCTTGATGATGCTCTATGGACCTATCACACTGCTTACAAGAATCCCGTAGGTATATCTCCTTACCAACTTGTATATGGGAAATCTTGTCATTTACCGGTGGAACTAGTACCTAAGGTGTAACACCCCGAAAATGCTAACAACAGTCGCATGTCGTTAAACCACTGCTTAATTATTACAATATGTTTAATTCACATTTTGGAAACTTGAAATAATGTTATATTTGCAACCTTCCTTAAAATAATTGTCATCATAATTTAATGTATTGTATGGGTGTATTTGCGTAATGTTTTAATTAGAAATATGTATAGCTTTAAAATGAGGTGAAGGATATATATATATAGGTGTATATGTATGCATTGGGCAGCACACAAGTATTTGGGCAGCCAACTTTTATGGACAACTGTATATATGATAAACACCTCTTGTGTTACCATATTTTGAAACCCCCTCTTAGGAAATTCGTCTCACTTTAAGTATAAGACCCTTAGAACATTATATAACATGTTGTTCTTCAAGATCACAAGAAAAAATCTTGGTCCTTTTGGCTGGAAATCGAGTTACACTCTTCTCTTTGGTAAGTGGTCAAACCTGTTTTTGAGCTGGGTAGCTTTTAGAAGATTAAGCATATCTCGTTCTATAGAACTTTGTTTACTGTGAATAAATATGATTTGGTAAGATAATTCGTAGATGTACAGCTCTTATATTTATGTTAAACTCTAATTCAGTTGTTATGGATTCGAAATATGGGATGCATCATAGGACATGTTCTGTCCAGATTATGAAGTTTGAAATCATGTATGGACAATTGTTAGTGTTTTGAATATATCTTTTTATCCAAAATACATTTTTCGGTGATTCTTAGTTGTTTGAAACCTTAAGAGAGGTACCTACATCTTCTATGAAGAGTATACAGTCCAATTTTGCCGTTTGCCATTCAAATCTTAGTTGCGACATGATGCACTAGGATGGCCATAATTTACTGTTCCGGAGCATAGTCGTATTTGTATAGGCTTGGCTTACTTGTGATGATAACCCTATTTTACGTCATCATTATTGAGCTTCTAGAAAGTCAATAAGTTATTGAATTCATTTTTTAAGGTTGTATATCCTCGTGTACGGTTTAACTCGTGGAGTTTTGTTAGCTGTTTTTGAGCTAAAGAACTATGGTTTGTGTATAAACTTATATTTGTACTCTTTTTACCTACTAGTATATCTGAAACGTGTCTTGGTACCTTAGTTACTTCTTGTCACTTTTTATTGTCGCATTGGTATTCTTTAATACATTAAAGACGCTTATGTAACTCGCCCACTTGCACAAATTGTTTGATCACTTAGCACTCTTGTTGGGACCTTGTCCTTCTTGTGGCTGTGACTTTTTCACTCTTGGCATGCCTCTTGGTTCGGATCATTTGCCATCTTAACTCTGGATTTTTAATTTGTCTTAATAATGGAGGTTGTCCATTTTAAGTACAAACTAGGAAGCCATTTTATAAATATGGTTCTTGGTTCTCTTGATAATTGGGTTTTGACCCTTCTTGATACCTGCTCGTGCTTGGTGTGATGACATGATTTATATATATTGGGTGAGCCTTGTTATTGAATCTCTTGAAAAGTTGTGCTATGAGCATTCTTGACATTTCAACTTTTATATATTGAACTTGATACTCCTTGTATATTGTTTACTTGATTTACTGATTTTGCTTCGATCTTGCTGCCCTGGACTTGAGAATGATTACTTGGTGTATTTAAGGGCTCCAAACCTATAGTTTGTACACCAATAGCTATATGCTTAGCGACAGTTGTTTCTATCGTAGGGGCTGTTGACGATGATGCTTGAAGCTGGCCATTGATGATGGAGATTTTGAAAGTCTTAAGGAAGATCACAGTTGCATATAGGCATTTATATTTTGTATAACCTTGGGTCTTGTACATGATCTTTGTGCTGTATATTTATAGGAGATTTTTAGGGCTGATTTGGTCATGTCACCATGGGTTGTAATATAAGTATCGTTATACGTTTTTATCTTTTTGGGTGTGTAAACCCAAGTATTGTAATATACTAATTTCTATATGTCTTGAAAGTTGTGTGAAGCATGAGCCGGCTGATTTCGGTACTTAAAAGCTTGTAATATTCTTGTTCTTTCACCCTCGAGTGTGAGGTTAACATATGCATGATGATCTAGTCAGTTAATTGCATAAATGTTATATATTTTTTTGCTGGAGTTCATTATGAATCCAATCCCTCTACTAGATTAAAATCAGTATGCCCTTATTAATTGGTTTTAAATGTCACAAGTACTTAATTAGATTTCTTGTTTAAGTAGTGGTATCGTTTTGGAAGGATCTCTACAAGTGTTGGTATCAGAGCCTAGGTTTTTGGTTCTAGAATTTTGTTGTGAATTACTAATATAGTTGTTTGCTTTCAAAAAAGGCTCTATTTAGATTATTTGTTCGCTTATATGGTTTATGATAATTGCATCGCATGTCGAGTGCATATGTATTTAGTACATATCCCTAATGCAATGTGATATTCCCTTTTGAAGGAATTAAGTTATGGCAACTTTTTCTGACCGACCTATGGAAGCTTCTCGTGAAGGTTCGGGTGCCTCTGTTTCCCAACCTCATGCACTAGAAGGGGTTGGAGAACATATCTCGGATCAGTATGTTCCCCACACTAGTGGCTCTGAAGTGGGAAACCATCAGGGTGTAAGAGTTGGTCCACATCCTCACATGAGTCATGGTACTCAAACCATGAATCCTCATTTTCAACAAATGGCTGAATTCTTCCACCATATGGCTGAATCGATGCATGATCCCCACAGGATTAACATTGAGAAAATGAGGAAAATGGGTGGAGTGGAGTTTGAAAGCACTGTTGATCCCACAGATGCTGAACAATGGCTTGATCGCATAGAGAGGGTATTTGAGCTTTTGGAGTGTTCAAATGTTTCCAAATTTAAGTATGATATTTCACTATTACAAAAGGATGCTTATGATTGGTGGGTAAGTTTTCCGAATGACAAGGTAAAACCTACTATTCTTACATGGGATGATTTTCATAAGGAGTTTCGTATGAAGTATGTCCCACCTGCTTATTGTGATGCAAAGAAAAATGAGATTTTGAATCTAAGGCAACGAGGCATGTCTATTGCTCAATACCGACAGAAGTTTCTAAGGCTCTCTCGCTATAATGGTGGTATTATTAAAGAGGAAAAGGACAAGTTCAGGAAATTTGAAGACGGGTAAATGATTCCATTAGGAAGAATATGGCGATCCTGCAACATGATAAATTTTGTAAGTTAGTGTCAACTGCTTCTACTTGGGAACGACTTGATAAAGAAGAAACTAGTAGAAATTGAAACAAATTCCGGAAGCCTAGACTAGATTTTGGGGGTCCATCCAAAAGGGGAAGGTTTGATAATTCTAAGGCTGGTAGTGATAACAGGCCACCTCAACAAAGGCAAAACAAATAAGAAGTTTCTAGAGCTAGCACTCCAAATTATGGCCAAGGCAAGCCTCGCGTTCCAACTTTTCCACAATGTGGAAAGATTTATTATAGCACTTGCAAGAGAGGTTCTGGTGCATGCTTCTATTGTGGGAGCTTTGATCATAACGTGAAAGATTGTCCTAATCCTAGTAATGCTCCTTCCTTTAAAACTGAATGCTCAGTTCATAAGCATTCTGTTAATCCTCCTCAAACTAATAGAGGTTCAACACCTAAAAACACCTAGTCCGCATGTACAAGTGGAGTTAATCAGGCTAGTGGGCAAAAGGCTAATGCACGCGCTTATGCGATGAGGCAGAAGGATGATCAAGATGGAAAAGATGTGGTTGTCGGTAAATTTCAATTATTTGGCTTATGTGTGTTTACAGTGTTTGATCCTTGTTCTACACATTCCTATATTTGTTCATCACTTGTTCTTCCCGAAAATGTGAAATCTGTGAGACTTGATTAACATGCTAGTTGAAAGTCCTTTGGGTTATCAAGTTGTGTGTAATCGATTTTACCAAGATTGTCCCTTTGTGATTCAAAATGTAGTCTTTCCTGCTGATTTGATTGAAATGCCCTTCAAGGATTTTGATGTTATTATTGGGATGGATTGGCTTTATAAATATCATGCGGTGGTAGATTGTAGGTCTAAGCATGTGACTTTTAAAGATCCTACATTTTCATACATCATTGTACAAAGTGAAAGATCCTACATTAAAGAGAATCATATTCCTAAAATTGCTTTTAGTACTCGATATGGTCATTATGAATATTTGGTGATGCCATTCCGATTCACAAATGCTCCTGCGGTATTTATGGGTCTAATGAATCGAGTATACAAACCTTATCTTGATAAGTTTGTGGTTGTTTTTATAGATGATATTTTAATATTTTCCAAAAGTAATGAAGACCATAATAAACACCTCCGGATTATTTTGCAAATTTTGAGGGAGAAAGAGATTTATGCTAAACTTTCCAAGTGTGAATTTTGGCTGGATGAAGTAGCTTTTCTGGGACATGTTGTATCAACAGAAGGTGTGAAGGTGGATCCTAGTAATATACAAGCAGTTGTTGAATGGAGACCTCTTAAAAGTCCAACCGAGGTAAGAAGTTTCTTGGGCTTAGCAGGATACTATAGAAGATTTGTCAAAGGTTTCTCCATTATCGCCTCCCCTTTGACTAAGCTCATGCATAAGGAAGTAAAGTTTATTTGGGATGACAATTGTCAAGAGAGCTTTGAAACTCTCAAATCCTTGTTGACTCAAGCTCCTATACTTACTCTACCGATTGCAGGGAAAGAATATGTAGTTTACAGTGATTCTTCTCAGAATAGTTTAGGATGCGTTTTGATGCAAGAAGGGAAGGTTATTTCTTATTCCTCTCAAAAATTAAAACCCCATGAATTGAGTTATCCTACTCATGATCTTGAACTTGCTGCTATAGTGTTTGCTGTAACAATATGGTTGCATTATTTGTATGGAGAGAAATGTCTTATATTCACTGATCACAAGAGCTTAAAGTACTTTGGTACTCAAAAGGAGCTAAACCTTCGACAACGTAGATGGCTTGAACTCATCAAGGATTATGACTACACGATTGATTATCATCCAGGTAAAGCCAATGTGGTTGGAGATGCCTTAAGTCGGAAATCCTTCGCAAGCATTTCTTTGAGTCCTTTACCCTTGCTCCTTGAGTTAAGAGCCTTGAATGTTTGCTTTACACTTGATTCAAATGGTTTAGTTATTATTAATTTTCAAGTAAAGCCAGTATTAGTTGAACAAGTGAAAGAAGCACAAAACTTAGATGAGAAACTTGTAAAATTGACCAGAGAAGTTCAAAGTGGAAAAAAACTTGATTTTACATTTACGGAGGATGGTGGCTTATTTTATGAAAATAGGTGATGCGTCCCTAATGATGACAAATTGAGGAGAGAAATATTGAATGAAGCACATAATTCATCACATGCAATTCATCCTGGAGGTACAAAGATGTACCAGACCATCAAAGAAAATTTATGGTAGAATGGTATGAAGAGAGACATTATGAAGTTCATCTCTAAATGTTTGGTTTGTCAACATGTAAAAGCAGAACATCAAGTCCCAATTTGTTAACTACAGCCCTTGTCGATGCCGAAATGGAAATGGGAGAGAATAACAATGGACTTTATTTCAGGACTTCCTCGCACTTAAAGGAACCATGATGCAATATGGGTGATTGTGGACAGGCTAACCAAGAGTGCTCACTTCATAGCAATCATGATGGATTACTCACTTGAGCGTTTAGCCGAATTGTACATTAATGAGATTGTAAGACTACATGGGATACTTGTATCTATTGTATCTGATCGAGACCCAAGGTTTACATCTAGATTTTGGGGCAACTTGCAGGAAGTTTTGGTTACTAAGTTGAAATTTAGCACTTCGTTCCATCCTCAAACAGACGGCCAGTCGAAAATAGTGATACAAANGGACAGGCTAACCAAGAGTGCTCACTTCATAGCAATCATGATGGATTACTCACTTGAGCGTTTAGCCGAATTGTACATTAATGAGATTGTAAGACTACATGGGATACTTGTATCTATTGTATCTGATCGAGACCCAAGGTTTACATCTAGATTTTGGGGCAACTTGCAGGAAGTTTTGGTTACTAAGTTGAAATTTAGCACTTCGTTCCATCCTCAAACAGACGGCCAGTCGAAAATAGTGATACAAATTTTGGAGGATATGCTTCGAGCTAACATTGTGGAGTTTGAGGGTAGTTGGTACAAACACTTGGCTTTGATTGAATTTTCTTACAATAACAGTTTCCAATCGAGTATTGGAATTCCTCCCTATGAATCCCTATACAAAAGAAAATGTCAAACCCCTCTTTGTTGGAGTGACGTTGGTGAAAGAAAACTTGTTGGTCCCGAAATTGTGCAACAAATAGAGGACAAGGTAAAACTTATCAAATATCGTCTAAAGATTTCTTCGGATAGACAAAAGTCGTACGCTGATATTAAAAGGATTGACATTGAAAATCAAGTTGGAGATAAAGTATTCTTAAAGGTGTCTCCATGGAAAAATATTATGAGATTTGGCCAAAAAGGAAAGCTTAGTCCCCGATTTATTGAACCTTATGAGATACTTGAAAGGGTTGGACCAGTTGCATATAAATTGGCTTTGCCAACTGAGTTAGACAAGATCCACAATGTCTTCCATGTTTCTATGCTTAGAAGATATCGTTCTGATTCATCTCATGTTCTTCCAGTCGAATCTATTGAAGTTAATCCAGACTTTACGTTTAATGAAGAACCTATTCTAATTCAAGCTCGAGAAGTAAAGCAACTTAGAAACAATAGAATTCCCTAAGTAATGGTACTTTAGAGGAACCATTATGGAAAATAAGCTATGTGGGAAAGAGAATAAGACATCAGAACCCAGTATCCGCACTTGTTCCGGGACGGTGAAAGGTAAATTTCGAGATGAAATTTCTTTAAGGGAGAGAGAGTTGTAACACCCCAAAAATGCTAACAAGATTCGCATGTCGATAAAACACTACTTAATTATTACAATATGTTTAATTCTCATTTTGGGAACTTGAAATAATGTTATAATTGCAACCTTGCTTAAAATAATTGTCATCGTAATTTAATGTATTGCATGAGGGTATTTACGTAATGCTTTAATTAGAAATAAGTGTAGCTTTAAAAGGAGGTGAAGCATATATATATTTATATATATATATATATATAGGTGAATATGTATGCATTTGGGCAGCACACAAGTATTTGGGCAGCCAACTTTTATGGACAACTGTATATATGATAAGCACCTCTTCTGTTACTATAGTTTGACACCTCCTCTTAGGAAATTCATCTCATCTGAAGTATAAGTCCCTTAGAACATTATCTAACCTGTTGTTCTTCAGGATCACAAGAGAAAATCTTGGTCCTTTTGGCTGGAAATCTAGTTACACTCTTCTCTTTGGTAAGTGGTAAAACCTGTTTTTGAGCTGGATAGCATTTAGTAGATTAAGCATATCACGTTCTATAGAACTTTTTTTACTGTGAATAAATATGATTTGGAAATATAATTTGTATATATACAACACTTATGTTTATGTTAAACTCTAATTTAGTTGTTATGGATTCGAAATATTGGACGCATCATCGGACAAGTTCTGTCCAGATTCTGAAGTTTGAAATGTTGTATGGACAACTATTAGTGTTTTGAATATATCTTTTAATACAACTTTCATTTTGTGGTAATTCTTGGTTGTTTGCAACCTTAAGAAAGGTACCTACATCTTTCATGAAGAGTGTACAATCCAGTTTTGCCGTTTGCCATTTCAAATCTTAGTTGCGACATGATGCAGTAAGATGGCCAGAATTTACTGTTTCGGAGCGTAGTCGTATTTGTACAGGCTACGCTTACTTGTGATGATAACCCTATTTTACTTCATCATTATTGAGCTGCTAGAAAGTAAATAAGTTATTGAATTCATTTTTTAAGGTTGTATATCCTCGTGTATAAATTGAAGACTTTGATACGCTGCTAGGTCTACAATTTGACTCGTGGAGTTTTGTTGGACTGTTTTTGTGCTAAAGAACTGAGGTTTGTGTATAAACTTATACTTGTACTCTTTTTACCTGCTGGTATATCTGAAAGTTATCTTGGTACCTTGGTTACCTCTTGTCACTTTGCATTGTCGTATTGGTATTCTTTAATACATTAAAGATGCTTATATAACTCGCCCACTTGTACGGATTGTCTGATCACTTAGCACTCTTGTTGGGACCTTGTCCTTCTTGTGGCTGTGACTTTGTCACTCTTGGCATGCCTCTTGGTTCGGATCATTTGCCATCTTGACTCTGGAATTTTAGTTCGTCTTAAGAATGGAAGTTGTCCATTTTAAGTACGAACTAGGAAGCCATTTTTTTAATATGGTTCTTGGTTCTCTTGATAATTGGGTTTTGACCCTTCTTGATACATGCTTATGCTTGATGTGACGACATGATGTATATATTGGGTGAGCCTTGTTATTGATCTCTTAAAAAGTTGTGTTATGAGCATTCTTGACATTTGGACCTTTTTATATTGAACTTGATACTCATTGTATATTATTTACTTGATTGACTGATTTTGTTTCGATCGTGCTGCCCTTGACTTGAGAATGATAACATGGTAAATTTAAGGTCTCCAAACCTATAGTTTGTACACCACTACGCTATATGCTTAGAGATAGTTGTTTCTATCGTAGGGGCTGTTCGCGATGATGCTTGAAGCTGACCATTGATGATGGAGATTTTGAAAGCCTTAAGGAAGATTACATTTGCATATAGGCATATATATTTTGTATAACCTTGGGACTTGTACATGATCTTTGTGATGTATATTTACAGGAGGTTTTGAGGGCTGATTTGGTCATGTCACCATAGGTTGTACTATAAGTATGGTTATACGTTTTTATCTTTTTGGGGTGTGTAAACCCAAGTCTTGTAATATACTAATTTTCTATATGTCTTGAAAGTTGTGCGAAGCATGAGCCGGTCCATTTCGGTACTCGGAAGCTTGTAATATTCTTGTTTTTTCACCCTCGAGTGTAAGGTTAACATATGCATGAAGACCCGGTCGGTTAATTGGTTAAATGCTATATTTTTTTTTGTTCGAGTTCGTTTTGAATCTAATGCCTCTAGTAGATTAAAATCAGTATGCCCTCATTAATTGGTTTTAAATGTCGCAAGTGTTTAATTAGATTTCTTGTTTAATTAGTCGTATCATTTTGGAAGGATCGCTACATAAGGCATTGTGGGTAATGAAGAAGCTAAATTTGGATTGGGGCGTCGCATCTAATCAAAGAATTAATGACTTGAATATTGTGATGAGTTTCGCTTAAAAGCTTACGAAAGTTCAGCCTTATACAAGGAGATGATGAAGTGGTATCATGATCAAAGAATTGAAAAGTTAAATTTTGTTGTGGGTGATCTTGTGCTTCTATTCAACTCTAGGTTGCGCTTGTTTCCGCGCAAACTCAAATCCAAATGGACCGGACCATTTTTGCTCACAAAAGTGCTCACCCAGGGAGCAGTTGAGCTTGAGAACAGTGAAGGAACAATGTTCATATTTAACGGGCAAAGGATCAAGATCTATCTAGGAAACACAGAAAGTGTTCAAGAAGTTGTTGAAGCCTATCATCTTGATGAAGTCTGAGTAATCAAGAGGCTTGCGTCGTGCCGCGACGTCAAATTAAGCGCTGCTTGGGAGGCAACCCAAGATGTAAAATCTAGCCAACAATAGGTCATTCGGTATTTGTTCCTCTGTACTCAGTTAGACAGTTATTTTAGTTTTATTTTAGTGTTGGCTAGATATAGCATAGGGTCCGTGTCTAAAAAATGTGCAGAAAATGTGAAAAGAAAGGGCTAATGGTTACTATATGTGTAGGGGCGAGAGGCAAAATCTTCAGAAAAATGTATGGTGCAGCGGTCTACGGACCCCATCGACACACTCACATCCTTCCCATCTTTCCCACAAATTCCCATCTTCAAGAGCATTCGGTGTTCGGGTACGGTACAACGTTGGTTCAAATTCAGTCCGAGTCTAAGTCTTGGCATGCAATCATAGAACTACTAATTTCTTGTAAGGTAACTGATTTTTCCCTCACTTTGAATTACGATTCATATCTTGAATAGGGTTAGTCATGAGTGGGTCTTGACCTTGGGTAGCGAATGATCCCTAAATGCCTTTTAAATATAAAATTTAGCTCCCTTTGCGATGATGGTCAGTGATTGTAGGTAATTCTAACTCAAAACAAGTAGAACTTCGAGTCTAAATGTAACTTCCGACTTAGGGTTCCATAACTTGTATGAATGGCATGCTTAACTGAATTATCGGACCCCCGAGAATGACGAACTAGCATGTGAAGTGTTGAAATGCATGATGAGACTTTCTTAGTGTTGTGGTTGATCCTCTTGTCTGTCTAAATGATAAAGCACTGATGTATAAAATTGGCCCAGAACCGTCCACGAGACCCCGTCCACGGACCGTCGTTCAGTCGACGGACCGTGGATCGAGTCTCGTGGTAGAGGCACTTAGGAATTCCCAAGTTTGACAGAACGGAAGTGAATTGCGGTCTGTGGAATGACCCACGGACCGTTCTGCATCTCCTTCATTTCCATCTATAACTATGCCCTCGTTACTTCAGACGTACGAAGCAGGCCCACAGACTGTAGGTTGACCTACGAACCGTTAGTTCCCTCCGTCGCTTACCACCGTAGCTAATTGTGATTTCTTTTTCTCATTATTACTTGTGTTGGGTACTAACATCTCCCTCATAGGTACCATGATACCAAACAAGAAAGTCGTCATCAACAAGGGCCAGTCAAAATCAGTTGCGCCGACGTTTTGGCTTATAGATAAGGATACCGACAGGCAATGGGACCCGGATTACTCAGCCACACCTGCCCGGACAGGTCAAAACTAGTCCAAGAAGGTGCTCCCCGACGTAGTCACTGCCTCCCAGTCTGATGAAGAGGATACACTGATCGGGTCACCGACTATGTCTGGGTCCGGTTCTGCGTCCAACTCTGCTGCCGGGTCTGGGTCTAGGTTAAACACCAGTTCAAGCAAGCATGAAGTGGCTGCCTCGTCTGATGAGCAATCTCGCTCTGACGGGATTCACATCCCTCAAAATGACCAGCCAGATCCTGCAGATGGAGAGCCGAACATGTGGTGCTTCGAGGGGTAGTGGCAGATTTACCGTGATGCCAGGATGAAGAATGCCAAGGAGAAGATGGCCCGTAAAATTACGGAGCAGCGTAGAGTTTTCACTGGGAGCCTTCACACTATGCCAGATATCTACTAGCTTTTCCAAAGGCACAAGTGTGAGTAGATAGCTCGTGATCTGGGTACTTATAGAGAGGATATTGGGCGGGAGTTTTACGCTTCCTATGCTGCGCCTCTTTGAGGGTGAATCCACAAGAAGGCCAAGCCCGCAACACAAGACCCCCTCACATCCACCTGGTCTGAGGTGTCTCGGTGATCTTATCCCACACCACCATCAGCCGGTTTCTATATGGCCCAAACCCTCACCACACATGGGCGGACTCCACCCCTGATAGAAGCCTTAGGCCGAAATGTGAATAAAAGGGAGGCGGTTATATCATGGCTTGCTCAGCATCTGACTTTGGATGGAGAGAGAGCGGAATGGGTTGTTGCGCCCCAATTTGGCGTTCGGAGGGCCACCTTCACTTTGGCAGCCAAGTTCTTTTGGCTATTGGTCCGAAATATATTGTCTCCAATAATGGCCGATAATATAGTCACCTGGGATAGAGCGGTCATGGTGGCTGTACTGGTTGCCAGATTGGATTTAAATTTCCCCCGCCTGCTACTGGGAGAAATGCATGAGAGGGCTTACAAGACCACGACCACGACCACCTACCCTTTCCCTTGTATGATCTTTCAGTTTTGCAGGGATGCATGAGTGCCTATTTGGCACTGTGATAAATTGGTGCATGCTACTGGGAACCTTGACATTGGGTTGATTCAGGATGACGTGAATGTGGCAGCACCAAGCAGAGGGCCTCGAGTCGATATACCTATGGGCGAGGATCTGATACACACTGTGTAGAAGATGCAGGGAGATGGACCCCCCCACTACTGCTCCTCCTAATGAGCACCCAACTTCCTCTTCTCAGATAGCCAGCCAGGCCCCGAGCTCATCTTGAGCCACCCCACTCTCCGGAATGACTATGACACCATTGGCTCGAGTGCAAAAGTTGGAGGGTCAGATGGCCACCTTCCTACACCATATTAATCCCTGGATGCAAAAATTGATTGCTGACTCCGAAGTGAGAGTAGGAAAGAGGATGGAGGCAAAAATGGACCAAAAGGTCCAAGCAGTTGATATGTGACTCGATGCCTTCCAGTTGGGAGTTCTAGAGAGGCCAGTTCCAAATACTGATTTGTCCTCTTTTCAGACCGAGCTAGCTAGTCTCTGGGGCGATGTTGACGCCAGCCTAGCCACACCAGCTATCGAGCCACAGGCTGCACCCTCTGCATTAGGCGATGATACCGTCCTGGGTGCACTATTCAGCGAAGATGATGTATAAGAGTAGCCCGAGCCTACGTGCCCGCTGTAAGAGGCATCGATCTAGTCACAAAACTGAGCTCACGGAGTAGGAGAAGGCTAGCAAAACGCAGCGCGGGTAGGAAAAGAAGGCACGAAAAACCTTCATAATGATGAGCAGCTGAGGCAACAGACGACCCGTGAGATGATTGCTGGGGCGTCTAGTTCTATGCCTATGAGGATTGATGTGAGCAACACTGAGGGTACAGTTATAGTGACAGATAGTACTACTGATGGTGTTGTCCTTGTTGGTGCGGGCACTACTAAAGGTGACCTGAGTGTTGATTTAGAGGACTCTGAGAAACCGGGACCACCCACTTGTTGATGGTTCGTCGGCACTATGCGCCACATGTATGCTTCACCCATATCTATTACTTTTTATTGTTTTTGTGTGCATTGGGGACAAGTGCACCTATTTTTTTTGGGGGTAGGGTAAATGGATTGTGAGTGATAGGGTGAAGTCTAAGTAAACCAACTCATAATCCTCTCTTGAGGTTTTCTTGCGTGCATTCTTTCCCCCCAAGAGACTGTTTAATTTATGTTGAACCGGCATGTGTTAGGATCGTATGTGTAGAAGCTTAAAATGAAGCATGATGGCGTATGAAAAATGATACTCGTCTAAATTTTGCGGTATGTGCTAGAATTTGTAGGCTAGATAAGTTGAATGTTATCGGCTCTAAGTATGACATGATAATGACCAACTTAATGGCATGATTTAAGCTAAAACTTGAACTGGGTAATCTAATAATCTGATGATGAAATTATGTGCCAAGAGAGTGTGAGAATAATTCATTGTTCAAACAATTTTGTGTCAATCTAGAACTCGCCCGGTTAGTCTTGCTAAAACAATTTACTCTAGAGGCTAGGAAGTGATCATAGGCCCTTGTTCTGATAAGTCCACAAATAGCCTAAATGAAAAATCTAACCAAATGAAATAAATGCTTCCTTTGATCCAAATACTTTGAGCCTATATTAAACCAGTTCTTTCTAAACCCCTAACTCACCTTCCCATAATATACTATGTTGGCCCCATTCCCTCATTAGACATATGCACCTCGACTTTGGCCAAAGGCCTAAGTTAAGGGTGGCTAATGTAATGGTAACCTCAATCTTGGCCCTGATCCGATATCGGGTATTGTGCAGCTCAACCAATAGAAAATCCATAAGTTAAGGGTGGCTATGAAAGAGAAAACCAATAGAACAATGGGTATGAAAATAGTTTGATGTTGAAAAAGAGAAGAAAGGATGTTGAAAAAGAGAAAAAAAGATGAAAGTGAAAAATAAAGAGCTACAAAGTCTAAAGTCAGATCCATAGTTAAAGAAAATCAAGGGAAAGAAGGTAAAATGGTAGGGTGTCAAAAATAGGGCAAAATGAGGTTGAAAGCCTAGTGTAATGTCATGGAGGACATAAAGTCACTAAGAAGTACCCAAATGTACCACACCTGACCCTGAGCCTACGTTACAAGCCAAGAAAGTCTTGTAGTGATCCTAAAATCTAGTTTAGAGAGTCAAAGCAGTAAAAATAAGGGCAAGCCTATGGTATTGAGCACTAACTGTACTTGAAGTTCCTTCTGAGCGCGAGTGTTCAATGAATCCTTGTACTAAAATTCATATTCATTATCTGAAAAGAGGGATTTCATTTGAAGTAAGGGCATTAGTTACATTATCAAAAAATTGGTACCTTGATGATCGTAAAATAGTATATGTTGTGTGTTGGTTGGTTGATCTGTGTCATGTTTTGATCCGCACAAGTTAGCTTGTTGAGTCTAAGAGAAAAAGGTCACACTCAAAGTGAAAGTCGGGATGAAGAGCCATGTGATTGCTTGGGCTGAAATTGTGTTCTTTTGTACAAGTGTCGTTTAGAGTCATAATGTGTTGCTTTAGGACAAACAACCATTTTTAGTTTAGGGTGTTGATGTACCGTGAGTTTTTGATAGTATTGATACGTTTCACTTAGGATTTGTGAATGTCTAGGGCATTTTTATGTTAGTTTTATGTGTTATTTGCTGTAATTCCAAGAAATAAACTCAGGTGTGAAACGATGAAGATGTAGCTGAGGCAAGCGCTAAAAAAGAACCACCTACGGAGGCACCTATGGACCGTAGGATGAGTGACGCCTCGTATATAAAGGTCATGGGACGACCAGGCATGTCAAGAACGAAGCTCATGGAAATATGACCAAGTCTGGAACGACGGTGGGGACTGACGGACCGTCGAATGACTTACGATCCGTCTTGCAGCTCCGTAGAAGTGATCAGAGGAGTGGTTTCAGTACCTTAGTTGAAATAATCTAAGTATAGAGTGACGGAGGTGACTGACGGTCCATCGTCTCAATAATGGACCGTGCTGCTGGTTCATGGAAGCTGACTGAGAAGGTGGATTTTTTAATATTTCAAATCGGCTAAGTACGGAGCCATGGAAGAGACCTACGGACCGTCATTCGACTTATGGACCGTAGGTCAGCCTCGTGTAATGGAGACACTTCCTGCAGTTTTATTTCCTTATTTTGTTTCCCTTTTATTTTAGGATTTGTTTTCTATAAATAGGGTATGAAAACCTCATTTTTGAAGGTGAGAATTTATTACTTTTACTCTAGTTCTTGACTTGGGAAGATTAACTTGCAACTTTAGCAATTCTTAATTTCCTATGTTCATTTTTGAAGATTTTGGTGTTGCAATTCAAGTTGAATTTCTGGGTGTATTATTCTTCTTACGTAAGTTCATAATTCTTTCATCTAAAACAATGAGTTCTAATCATATGATTATGGGTAACTAAACTCCACAACTGGGGTTGTGGGAACCATGAGCGAATAACAAAGTATGAATCGTAAATAAGCAATTCTTGAATAGTGTTTTGCATGCATTGATAATTGTTTTATTTAAAAGTTTTTTTAACGGTGATCAGTGTTAGAACTCGCCTTGTTGCTACTTCCCGAACCAAGGAGGTAATCAACAAGAAAAGAATTATCAACATAAATTTAGTGTGATACTATCTAATAGTCTAGTGTCGATTGGTGTGGAGTAATAACTAAGCTAAACATCGATGTGATGTCTAATATAAAGTAAATGTAAGGATTAGTAAATTATACACACGTTGCCGGACCAAGGTGTGGGGTGAAATTCTCTAGATGTCGGACCAACGATTTAGAGATACCTAGCTTATCACTTTGCATGTAGTACACTAGGAAAGGATTGCTATTACTAGGATTTTTGTATTATGAGCTTGTGGGGAACACATATACCCTAGTTAATTCTCTCATCTTGATAAAAACCAAAATTGACTTTTGTTTACTGATCACTTACTGAATTCTTACAATTTGTTTCACAAATCCCCCNNCCCCCCCCCCCCCCCCCCTTTTAATTACTTGTTTCTGGAAGTAATTTGACTAAACAAATATAATTGTTGGTTAAAGTGAAGTCTAAACTATTTTCCTCGTGGGATCGACCCCAACCTACAAGTTGGGTTCTTTACTTAATAATGACCGCTTATGCTTCTTTAGGGAGGTGTAATTTGAGCGTATCACTTATTAGGAAACCACTCCTTTAAATTCTCTTGCCTCATTTCATAGCTATATTATTTTAAAATATGAAGGTCCTTCGATATGTTTATTGAACTTTTTGTCCTTCGTTAAAATACTCCATAATAGAAAAAATTTCGTTTACTATTTTTTATCAAATTATTATTTAATTATCTCTTTGTTTAAAAAATAAAATTAGCTATATATTTAGATTTCCAATATTTAAGTAGTAACTAGAAAGAAAAAAATTCTATGGTAACTATAATTTCTTTTTGTAAAATATAGGACTTATTTTTATTTTTTATAAACAACGTTGAACGATTATAACTTTTTTAAATGTGAGTGCAGAATTCTTGTTCTTAATTTAAAAATATTTAACCAACAAATTGACAATTTGACTAAGAATAGGTAATTAACAAATCTACATTAACCAAAGATATATAATTTTTGCATAATACATAATTATGCTCTTTAAGTTGGTTTTACTTAGTATCTACTCCCTCCAACTTTGGGTATGAACAAGTAGTCACTTTAACTTGTATAAAATTGAACAAGTAGACACACACGTCCTACGTGGCATAATCATGTAAGAAGCAATATAGAACACAAAATTGCCCTGTAGGATGCCATGTAGAATCAATCTATCTATTAATTTATTCAATTTTATATAAGTTTAAGTGTTTGTTTGTGCATACTCAATGTTGGAGGGCATAGATGATAACTAAAGCAATGTTAAAGAGCATATTTATATATTATGCCTATGGTTCTAGTTTTGCATATTCAGTGTAGTCTTTTTATATTCTATGTTTGATGAAGATGAGTAACTTTAGCATAGTAATCGGTACACCCCATAGAGAATCTTCTTCATGATTGTTTATTTCATTGATCTGTATATTTTTATGAATTTAGCTATAGCATAATAGATCTTAATTTTTCTTGATTTGATGATTAGGATTGTAAGTACTAACATTGTTTCTTAAAAAATAATTTTCTTTTTTCTTCGGTATTTGTGATTTTTATCGAAACTTTTATTCGACTGAATATTTTTTTGTTCTTTGGATCATAAAGAAGCATGATTTTACTATTAAACATCTTATTATTCCTTGCATCAAAATCACTCTTCTTACCTAACCCTTTTGGTACCTCCATTAATGACTATATTTTGTTGGGTGTAAACATTCTATTCCAAGAAGAATTTACACAAACTTTTTTAGATTTTCTACTTACTAACATAACTGACATACAAATTGTTCAATAATTTAATTAATGTGGTACAAATGTGCCAAACGCGTACAACTTATTAGTAACATAAATAGGTCATGAATTCTCTATTGTTTTACTACTCGTGATTGGTAAACGCTCTTAGTTCAATTAATAGACCTCATTCTATCGATGAATTAATTCGCACATGATTCAAAATCATCTTTCTGAATAGTAGTTAATTCAATAAACTCCAAGAGTTTTCTTTATGCCATGGTTCATTCCCAAGGAGAAAAACGTTTTCTATTTCTTTTTATTTATTTGAGTCTTGTTTGTATCAAAAAGGGGTTGCATTTACCTATATTAGATTCATAAGGGAATTTACTAAGAAAAAATACAAAATTTTAGTTTTAAATTAAGTCTTGCGTCGCACCTCTTTCAAGAGGGACCACCAAAAATTTGTCGGATGGAAAAGGAAGGTTAAAATTGGTTTCAACTTTTGTCATGACTCATACATTCGTTCATGATTTCCAAGTGGGATTAAAACCCTTCCTGTTGTAGTTTGTCAATAATCCTTTGATTTAGTTAATTTTGAGACTAGCTTAAGAATTTATTAAGGCTTTGATACATTCTTACATATGCATGTTGTCTAGAACATGCCCCAATATGTATTTCAAGACAAAATTCTAAATATGACTTGGCTTGATAATATTAACCTACACCCTTTTTGACTAGCCACTATACCCTAAAATTTCCTTCTATCGATTTAATCTTAGGAAAAATCCTAAATTATGAGGTTTCTGCACCAATAAAACAAAAAGGAGCGAGATAAAACCATAGAGCACTATAAGATTAAAAATCGAGAGTGCTAAAATGAGTTCATGAATGAAAAAAATTTTAGAAGGAAAACAACAAAAATGTGGATGCTAGCTTAATATGCCACATGCCTTAAGTTAAAATAAAAATGGGGTGTTTGAAATGAGTAAACAACTATAGAAGAGAAAAATAAGTCTGAGGCTGATAGAGACACTTATCTGTATCTTCACAGAGGGTGGAGGTTGATCGGATACGTTTATCACAACTGATTATTTTATCTTATCAGCCATGCCTTGACTTTATTTGACCTAGGTTCTACATTTTTCGTATGTCTCTTTGTATTACAGTTCCCGATCTAGTCTGTGTTCATATACTCTTTCCATCCACGCACTACAAAGATATATCTCTATTTGTGGTATCATTAATAGTGGAGTGACATGAGAAGAGATATTGTGCAATATATATCTCATAGTGGAGTGATTGTAGCTCTGGTGATGAGTTCCGGAGGTTACCCATTCTATAGTGAAGTGGGAGCACATCACTATGTACTTCGTTATGTGGTTGCCTTGGACTTCTAGAGGTGATGATAGCATTTGGGTCATTGTGGATCAATTGACCAATTCAACACAATTTCTTCCCATTTAATCTTCTTTCAACGGCGAGAGGTTGGGTCGTGTCTAAATTCGGGAAGTAGTTCGTCTTTATGGAGTGAATATATCCATTACTTCAGATAGTGGTTCTTAGTTTACTTCAAGTTTCTGGAGGACATTCCAGTAGGAGATGGCTATTGGAATTGATCTTAGCTTAACTTTTCACTCGTAAACCAATACGTTGTTAGAACGTAACATCTAGGTTTTGGAGATATGTTGTGAGCTTGTGTACTGGAATTTACAGGTAAGTGGTTGATGAGTTGGTAATTTTGACTCATTCAGGGATTATTATTGAATTAATTAGTGTCCTCAATTCTTACTTTGTGCTCATAACTATTGTTAATATGTTGATATGCAACAATGAAGGCTTAAGAAAAAAAGTCACTCGGCGACTCGCCAAGTGAGCCTCCAGCTCGCCAAAAGTTTCAACAAAGTATCCCATGTACCGAGTAAACTTGGTGAGCAAAAAGGACGATTTGGCAATACACCAAATGGATTGGCGATTACGATCCAGCTCATTTAATCTTCAAGAACAACTCAGCGGATCACTGAGTTGATCGGTGAGCTTAACTGATCTCGTCAATTAAACTCCATTTTGAGTTTTTGGGAACGTATAAATTCATTTTAAAAGAATAAAGGGAGTTCTCAGAGAGTGTATTCTCGAGTCTTTGTGACTTTTTATATTTCTACATTGTTAAACATTCTTGGAGAAGATTTGAATCTCATATTTGAGGTTATAGGATTCTAGCTTTAATTTTTGCATTGATTATTCCAGATTGTTAATAATTAAAATGGATAGTATTTTTGTTAATGATTTCGTAGTTTTCGCTATGTTTGGAGAAAACTCATTACCTTAGGGGTTTGATCATGTAGTCGAATGCATTTATTAGCTAATCGGTACTATTAATAGCTGAATTCAATGTTGTTTTAATATGGGTTCAATTGTTTGTTCATGTTTTAATTGATGAAGTGAAGTTGCAAATTCAGTTATAGCTTAGCTCTCTATGGTTGATTCAGAAAGAGGTATTAGACTAGAGTGAATGATCGGTAGATGTATTGATTTGTATCTTTACAAACCCAGCTTGAGAAAGTGGCTTAATTAAGGAATTGAGTTATTTGGTGTTATTAAACTTGTTGATGTTTGAGAGAATTCACTTGAAACATGATAGTTGATCGAGAAATGCTATTGTATATAAAACATATCATACCTATTGAGATTCAACAACTTGAAGCACTTAGTAACTACCCATTAAGCGAAATTAGCATTCGATTGATCACATTCCTAAGTCTAATTTCAAATCGTTCAAATCCCGTGAAAATTGTAGTTGTTAGAATTTGGTTACTAACCCTCTCCCCCATTTGATATCGTTAATTGAATGATTTACTTTATGTTATGTACCTTTTTACTTTAACAAAATATTAGAACACATTCTCACTTCATAATTCACTTCTTAAGCATACCACTCCCATGTGGATTGACCCCAACTCATAATTGGGTTTATACTTATTAGTGACTGATGAGTCAGGGATTTCGAATAATTTAACGCTTGAAATTTAGAGTTTTAGTGTCCTCAATGCTTATTTTATGCTCTAAAATGATATTAAAATGTTAATTCGCAGTAATGAAGGCAAAAGAGCATGGCAAGGACATTACTGAACAAAAATGAGCAAAAAACCAAAAAAACCGAAGAAAAGCAAGGTTGATTCTTGCCAAAGCCACTCAGCAAGTTTCCGAGTGGGTCTTCAGCTCACCAAAAGTTATAGCAGGCCAGCCCATGGACAAAGCCAAATCAACAAGGAAATTGGTGTTTCAGCGAACCACAGAATGCATCGGCGATGGAAGTTTTGATCTCCTAAAGTCACAGAAAGGAAAAAGTGAGAAGCCAAGTCAAGAAGGTGATAGAACGGAGCACTCGGTGGATCACTGACCTAGTTGGTGAAGCATAATTTATTTCACCGAGTGGTTCAGAAGCTGAAAATATGGGAATGTATAAATGCAATTTTCAAAATAAGAAAAAGAAGTTCTTATGTTTTTGAGAGTTCCCACATTGTCTAGTTCTGGGTTTTTGATCCTTCAAATTTTTCTTTGAGTTTTTTTAGTAGAGATTTAGGGTTTAACTGATTTTGAACTCAGTTTGAGCATTTTTATGACTCTTGGATCGTTACCCAATGTGATGGAAAACATAGTAGGTAACTATTTCTTGCTCTTTAATATGTGTGGCTAAAACCCCCATTCTCGGGGGGTGTGATTATGTGATTGAATGCTTCAATTAGCTTATGGGTGCTAGTATTTACTGGTATTATTATTGATTTGAAGTGGGTTCAATTAGTAGTTGACTTTTCATTGATAAAATGTAGTTGCAAATACAATTTTAGTTTAGTATTCAAATCTTGCTTGAGTAGGTTTTAAAATTAAAACTAGTAATTGATGATTGTAGTTATTGGTTATTGTGGACATAGCCTGAGAAAGTGGGTCTGAATTCAATCCTACTAATCTAGCTTGAAAGAGTGGATTGATTGAGGTATTGGATTGTTTATATATATTATGCTTGTCGAGGTTCAAGAGAACTTGCTTGATTCGCGATAGTTGATTGAGAAATGGCTACTATACTTAAGCCTAGCCTACCCACTAAGATTCAACGACTTTTGGTAAATAATAATCACTCATATAGGGAAATTGGTGTTCAATCAATCACATCCCCAAGGATCCTTCTCTTCTTAATTATTCTTATTTGTTCGTAGTTGTTAATTGTTCACTCTAATCCCCCCAATTGACATTAATTGTCAAACCTCTTCTATTTACTTTAATTCTTTCGAAAATATCTACTTCTACAAACGATTAGAACACTCCTTTCACTTAGTAATCAAATTCATTACTTTATCACTCTTTGTGGGATCGGCCCCAACTCTTAGTTAAGTTTATACTTTATTGTGAGTGCCTACAGTTAGAATCGGATGAAGTGTAGTTGAGCGTTATCAGAAATGGCATAGCTTCTGGGGAGTGGTGTCTCGAATTCTTATTGTGAAGTTTAGTTGTGAATTGATTGTGTTGTAGTTGAATCAACTTATTTTTGTACTTTGTTAGTTTCTCTTAAACAGGTAAGCAATGAGTCTAACGGGAGCAATGCTAGCCATCTTGGGCCCATGATGACATTGGTAACTTGCACGATGTCAATTAAAATCAATTGGGAAGTGCGGGTGCTATTTGATTGCCTCCGATTGTGGGAAATTCGGTGTTTCATTTGACTAGAACTATGTTTCAGCTATTTCAAATGAAGGGTATATTTAGAGGTCTAGCTACTGGGGATCCTCATGACCATATCCGGAACTTTGTAGATGTGTGTGGGCCATTTGCCTTAAAAAGTATAACTCAAGAGTCTATCCGACTTTGTTTGTTTCCCTTTTCCCTAATGGGGGAGACAACGAAGTAGTTGGCTGACTTACCAAGGAATTCATTAACTTCTTGGGATGCATTTTATGCAAAGTTTTTCCCTCCCTCGAAGATGGTGACATTAAGAGATAATATTCAGAATTTCAAATGAGTGGATGGTGAACCGATTCATGAGACCTAGTTGAGGTTTTAGAAATTGCTGCTACAATGTCCAACTCAAGAACTAACGAACAATGTGTCGCTACAATACTTCTACTGTAGTGTAGATTTAGTCAACAAGGGTGTGACTGACCAACTTGTTCGAGTATAATCATGCAACAACTGTTCGAAATAGCATCTACTCTTCTTGATGAGTTGACAAAGATCAATCGTGCTTCGTACACTAGAGACGATCAAGTGTCCCTTTTGAACTTCAGGATGATAAAGGAAAAAATTGAAAAGTATTAAGAGCGGCATGAAAACATGGCCAAGATGATGACCCAAATGGATCTATTGTGAAAACATGTCATGAGAAGTGGTTCCAAGGCTGTATATACAGTCAAAGTTAGTTGAGTGAACCCTGATGAAGCACACTTTGAAGCTATGTATAATAAAGCAGTGCATTTCTTGGAAAATAAAGTAGATGATTTTTGTCTGAACTATCAAGGTTAGGAGGGAACCAAGGTTGGAATAGGGATCGAGATGATGGTTGGAGAGATCGATATAGGTAATGGCGTGACCGTGGAATGAATTTGAGAAAGAGAGACAATGATAAAGAACAATATGTACCTCCCCATGAGCGCCAAAAGCCAAAAGAGTAAAGGGTTGATCCTGAAAATTTCCGCATTGTTTGCATGCATTCTCAACAAAGTGGAAGGATCAGACAAGGGGCAAAAGGAAATGAAAGATCATGTCTCATCTCTGAACCAAATTATCACCTCAAATTCGGTATCAATTAATTAGCCCGAAACACAGATGGGTCAAATCTCAACTCATAATCATACACCAAAAGAGGGTTTATTAAGTGATACCATGGTTAACCCAAAGAATGATGTTTGAAAGCTTTTCGTCGTCGTGCCACAATGTTAAATACGGCGCTTCTTGGGAGGCAACCCAAGTTTTAAGTTTTCAATGTTGTTGTTTGAATAACACGTGTTGGACGTGCATGTTGAAAATTTGAAATTTTGGGAAAAGAGGCAATTAGGTGATCTCAGGTACCATTCAGCGACACACTGAACAGGTCGGTGAGCTCGATCTGGACCGTCTTTTTGACCAACCAAATGGATTAATTTCTATAAATTTTGGCGAGCAAAACCACCATTCGGTGCATCACCAAATGGTCAGTGACAAAAGTTGATATCGCCGACTGGGGCGCGAACTGAAGGGTCAAAAAGGGTCTTAACCATTTTAAATTCAAAATTCCCTTTCCTTTCATATTATCTGACTTTTGCACTCTTGCATCACATAATTAGATCATATTTTGGTAATTACTTTTGTGTGGGGATCAATTGCTCGGGGGATTTTTGTGCTTATGCTTATGTAATTATTGCTTGTCTAGCGTTTGTTTCCATCTACTTTTGAGGTTGGTGTTTCAAACTCGGCATAAATTTTAGTAGTTTGTGATGCATGCTTGTATTTTGTTGGATCTAATGCATGATGTTCACTATTTGTTTAATCTTTTACTAAGGGCTTCTATTGTATATTGTTTCATTTTATGCTTAGCCCATAATTATTAAATTTTATTTCTAAATTGATTGAAATCGTGGGTGTGTATTGTTTGTATGTTGGGTCTAGTGAGGGTGAGGTTTGAGTAACCCGGATAGTACCGATTGATTTAATTTTCCCAATGATAGAGCGGATGATGTCCTTCTAAAGGGAAAAACGTTGCTTGGTAAATTTTAGACAAATCAGGGGAAGTCTGAGTACCTGGTGTCATTGTTGATATGGGTATGGGCTTAATTGCATAGAATAGTTTTTAAATTTCATTGTTGTGGGTTGTGGGTTAAAAATTGAAGGTTGGGTTAAAAAACTAGCATGAGAGGTTGAAAAGTACACGATTTGGACTCACTTAGGGCTTTAATTGAATAGATTTAGTATCCTCAAATGCATTTTTTATGCAAATAACTAATGTAAATCCTTGAATTTCATGTATATGGATTGAGGAACAAAGAATGGACACTATTGAGAAAAAAGGAACAAGGCAACTGAAACAACGAAGGAAAAAAAACATGTGGATCGCCTAACCCATAAGGTGAGTCACCGAACGGCCAGGGTCTTGCCTTATGTTCCGGAGTGCCAAGCCTTAAAGGAGAAAATCTAGTTGGCGAGTCGCCTAACGGTTCCGCGATGCAGTGCCATATCGCCCAAAGTTACAGAACCTGAAGATGCTAAAGGCAAAAGCAAAAAGGCAATGAAATTGACCAAAGGGCGGATCGCTGAGTGGATCAGCGATCCCGACCTACTTCGCCGAATGGTGCTTCGCAGCACATTTTTGACTACTATAAATACATTTTTAAATTTGTAGTTTAGTATGTAGTTTTAGAATCTAACATTCAGTTTTCAAGTTGATATCTTAGAACTGAGTTTTGGAAACAATATTTCCTTAGCTTTGAAGATTTAAAGATTTCCATTTATGAGAAATTGGAAGTGGGTGTTGAAGATTCTTCATCTTAAACCTTTGTAAAGACAATAACAATTCGACCTAGTTGATGGAAACACAATGTGATAACGATTTTTACCTTTGAATGATGTCTAGCTAAAACCCTAATTTTTGGGGTGTGATTATGTGATTATGGGTTGTATATAACTGTTGGGTATTGTTAATTGATAGTTTATATATTGTTTAAAAGTGATTTCGTTAAGTAATTTTGGTTGAATTTAATGGGTTGTAGTTGCAAATACAATCTTAACTTTGTGTTTTTGGCTTGCACGAGAGAAGTTTTAAAACCAAAATTACTGAATCGACGGTCTGTGGGTATTGGATTGTCATGGGTTTAGCTCGAGAGAGTAATCCCTAAACCCTTTTCCACACATTCAACTCGAGAGAGTGAATGAACTAAAGTGAAGGTTGTGCTTAATTGCTGCTTATTAGTGTTCAAGAGAAACCAATTTGATTCGGGGTAAATTGTTCAAGAGTAAATTTTCCCCACTAATGTCTAGCTTATTCACCAATTACAGTTGTTTACTATTAATTGCAATTAACCGGGTGTCTATCTTAGCTCATAATCCTATCACATCCCAAGAATCCTGTCTCCATATTCATATTTTCGTGTTAGTTGTTGTTTTGGTTGATAATACAAACAAACTCCCTTGATATTTGACACTTGTGTCACCCCTAACTTGAACAGTGCTTTTATTCGTAAATGTTTTTAGTTATGATTGACTAGAGCATATTCTTACTTGCCTATTGATTCTCAATTATGAAACACTCCCTTGACCCCAACGAACTTAGTTGGGTTATATTACTACTCACGATCGTTGTCACTTAGTATTGGATGAAGTGTCCTGATACGTGAAATCAAAATGGCGCCGCTGCCGCGGAGTGGTGTTAGTTGAGAATTTTTAGTTAAGTTGGATTTTGTTCTTGTTAGACATAGTGATACTTAATTTTGAGTTTTGGTTTGTGTGTTGCTGTTTTGAGCAGAGCCGTGGAGCATATTTGGTAACAATAGTAATGTAGTGGATTACCCTCCTTCGAGATTGATGATGTTTAGGGACAACATCCTAAATTTCAAATAGTTGGATAGTGAGTCCATATATAAGTTGTGGCAAAGGTTTAAAATATTAATGCAGCAATGCCCAACTCATGAGATTATAGATAAACTACTATTGGAATGTTTCTACTGGGTCTTAGCTCCGAAAATAGAATAATGCCTGACCAACTCTCTTCGAACTGCTTGATGCGACACTCCTATGAGACCGCAACCAAACTCCTTGATTGTGTGACCAACACCAACAAGGAGACTGAGAAGGACGAACATTTGGCCATATTGTTCGGTCAGCTGGATGCCTTAGCCCAAAAGGTCAAGGACTTGAAGGTACTGTCCATAAAGGCAGACAGGTACATCCCCTCTCACGAGCGTCGAAAGATGAAGAAGCAAAAGGGTGGGAAAATTGAAGAGGTCCTCTTACTCATTCTACACTAAGTTGAAGAACTCGACAGAGTGATAGAGGAGATGAGAGAAAATATCTTGATGATGAATCAAATGACGACCTCGTATTCCACACTCATTCAGCTACTAAGGTCCCAAATGGACCAAGTGTTGAATGACCTCTACCCAGAACCAAAATAGGGGTTTCCTTACGAAAATGAGGAAAACCTCACTAATGGAACTTAAGTCGATACGTGCATCGTGCCACGACGTTAACTAAGGCGCTTCTTGGGAGACAACCCAAGACCCCTTATTGCTTTATCCTTTCTTTAAGAAATAATGGTGTGTTGTTTGTGCAGGTCAAAGTGTGGAAAGTGTGTGAAAAGTGCAGGTTGGAGAGCTTAAGGTCCAGTCGACACATTGCCGAAGAGATCGGTAACTCAGACCTAGGCTGTCGTTGTACTCAAGACAAATATAAAGTGGAGTCTAGAAAACTCGGCAAGCCCAAGTATTCATTTAAGAATAGCCGATCAGGTCGGTGATCGCGATGTAATCCATCGAGTGGATCCTCACAACAACTAAAAGTCCTGTAAAACTCAGCGAGGTAAGTGACCATTCGGTGTGTCGCCGAGTGGGTCGGCGAGCAAAACTTGTCACCGAATGGGCGAGAACTTGACGGTTTTTAAAAGGCCTAAGGTTTAAATTTTCAAATTCCTCACTTTTCTTCACTGAAAATCTTCACAACTCACACCTGCACCTTAGTTTATATACTTTTGCATTTCTATTAGTATTTTAGTCATTTATTTGTGCTCGAATTGAGATTACTTTGCCGCCTAACATTTCAGTCTTGATTAATCGGCATTAAAGGTAGGTTTGTCGAACCCCTAGTTTATTTTTAGAAAGCATCTTGTGAATGTTCTGGAAGGGAGCATGTCCGCGTCGCAGACTAGCTCCACCAAGGGACAAATGTTAGGTCCACGTCGCAGACGTGTCACAGACTCCTCTATTTCAAAATTTAATTTCCAAAAACTTGTGGGAACAACTGCGCGTCGCGACTTGTTTCTCGACGAAATCTGCGAATATAAAACTCAAGTTTGACTTGTTTAAAAGGTCCAACTAAGTGAGGGGTAGTTTGGGTACTTTGGGGAATTATTATAATTGGTTATTCTACATATTTCAGGGTATTTTAAGTGGATAAAACTCCCAAAACTTAGTGTTGGACCTCATTATTCCAATTGAACCTTCCCTCTCAAATAAACTCTCTCTAGAACTCCATGGAAGACATCTTTGAAGCTTCAAGCTTGGGGATGGGTTCCCACTGATTTCTCCTTCAAATTCCTAGGAAATTAATCATAAAGGTATGTGGATTTATCTTTGATTCTCCTTTCAATCAATGAGCCAAATCAAAGTGATTTCAATGTTTTTCGAAAACACTAAAAACCCCCAATTTCAATTCAAATCTTGGGTTCTTGCATGAAAGTATTTCAAATGATGTTTTATGTTAATATTGATGGTTTTAAGGTTAAAACCTCCATGAACCCTTGCTTATCTTGAAACCCTAATTTTGGGTCTATAGTGGGTCTATTGATTATGAGCTAATAATTTGATATTAATGTGTAGATTATTATGGGATATTGATTTATGTATTGTTCTATATTGAATTATGAGGAATTGATGGTCAATTGTGTTATATTGGATGTTTGCCTTGAATGGGCAATTGTGACCTAAGGTTTATGATGATAATGGAGTTGTGAATATATTATTTGATTGTAGTATTTTATATATATATATATATATATATATATATATATGTAGTAGTAGATGTTAGAATTTTGAGGTTTGATCCCTTTGAAAGTGGGGAGGTGTTTACTTTATAAGCATGTTGTGATCGTGGCCTTGTAGGCAAAGTTGGATGATTTTTGTTTTGACTAATGTTGATTAGGAGAAGGTAATGTGATCTGATGTGAATTTGTGTATGGTCTAAGAGTATGAAAGGTGACCTTATGTATAGACTTTATGTGTTATGCTTGGTTGTTATCTTCTATGAATTACTTATAATGAACGTGAGGTTAAGGTAGACTATGTTTACCTCTTCTCACACCTAGTGAAGAATGAATGAAAGAATGTGAGAATCAATGAAAAGAATGGGAGTTAATGCTAATGAATGAAAGTTGGATCTATTGTAAGGATAGTCTCATAAAGTACTCCTTTTAAATGAATGGGGTTCCTAGATGAAAGTTTTTCTCATCTTTGAATCCAAGAGCTTCCTTAATGAATGTTGGGCTAGCATGGGTTCTCCTTCGTGATGTGAGATGAGAGTACTTAGTAGCAATCCTTATCCCTAAATGAATGAATGTTGGGCTAGAATGGGTGCTCCTTCGTGAGTTGAGATGAGAGTATTTAGTAGTAATCCTTATCTCTAAATCAAATGAACATCCAAACTCCGTGGGGGAGTAATGTCTAGCACCGAGAGGATATGAAGATGGGTGGATACTGCTTCGTTAGTTGAGATATGTGTATTTAGTTGCAACCCTTAAGATGGGTGCCCCTTCGTTAGTTGAGATGTGGGTACTTAGAAGCAATCCTTCTATCCCTTAACTATGTGCCCACATAGGACTAGCAAGTGGTCTCTACCACGTAAAAGCTAAAAAAATGACCCTACCTTAGGCAAATGGGGATCTTTCATCCGATAAGGGTATTACCGGGATTCCATGACAAGCTCCATGGGCTATGTTGGTTAAGGCTCTTCTCCCACATTAATGTACGAATGAACTAGGGTCTCTTAAGGATGTACTACTTAGGCTAGGTGGTGGAATGAGACATTATGTAGACATTGCACAAGTAGACATTTAAGGGAGATCTTGGTGTGTCTTAGTAATGATAATGAATGAATGAGTTTCTTTGGGCTAATTAATGAAAGTGTTGGTCTTTGAGCATGCTAATGTGAATGTAAGTGCTTATGTTGAATTCAATGTATGTGATGATCTTATGTCATTAGTTAATGAAGTGTCTAAATACATTAAGTTGAAAGAATGATTTATGTTGAGATGTGAATGGAGCTTGTCTTGTGTAGCCTTAAGGTATGGAGAGGTAATATGGGCTGCCTTACCATGTCTTACTTAGGTGAGTCATGGGATGACATTTGATGAGTGTTCTAGTTTTATGAAGAGATTTGTTGTCTTATGTGTTTATATGTCTTATGTGATTAATTGGTGAAGGTTGAGGTACGCATGGTAAGTGCACTTTGTGTGACCTTAATGTGGTGCCTTAGTGTGGGTGATGGTATGGGACGTTTCCCATACAATGCACAAAGGTATTGCTAAGGGTTACTTAAGGTGGAAGTCCAAGGCAACAAGGTAAAGGTAAACGGGTTATGTATGTTTATGAGGTATTGTGAAGCATATGACTTTGTATTGTTGGTTGTGACTTGTAAGGTGCCTATTACAGTTCATGCCATTTTATTAAAATGGCATGAAAGCATAACTTCCAAACAAATATCCATTTAAGCATGTTTTGCATATTCTCATACTTAGTGCGTGTGTTGTACTAACCCCTTTCTTTTATTTTACCACAAGTGTAGGTTGTGGTAACTAGGAGGAGATTGTGGTTTGGAGTTGCTTGGATTGCTTAACTCTTCCAAGTCTTTGGTAGGTCCTCAAGATTCGAGGACTATGTTTAGAAGTTTCGTAGTCGTTGTAATAGACACTTAAGTTTCATTTCATTTGTAAAGGGCCATGTCCCATAGTACGTTTTAAGTTCTTGTCTAAGATTGGCTAAAGAGACATAGTAGTTACTCTTGCGTATTGGTGTTTTCAAATGTTGATGACTCTTGAAGTCTTATGGTTTTATTGAATAAAAGTTTTAAATTCTTAGTGCTTTTTTATGATCTATGCGATGAATAAATGCTAAGATTTGTATAAGACCTCCGAGACGTCGAATACGCAGGTAACGGCTAGGGGGTGCTCTCGGGTCTTTACAAACTTGGTATCAGAGCATAAGCTTTTAAAGATTACTTTTAGGTTCAAAGTCTCGAAAGCCACGTCTAGTAGAGTCTTGTTCATCGGTGTAAGTCGCGACACATCTATGAGCGAGAGGCTGTTGGACGATAGAAGTTTCACTTTCTTTCGTTATTCTTGATGTCGTGCCTTAGAGTTTTGTCTATAAGTGTCTTTTTCCTAATCTGTCTCTTGTGTTTATAAGATATGAATACGAGGGCTAACCGGAAGAGAGCGGAAGAGGAGGTAGATGATGGGGGAGTTCCTCCCCAAGGAGTGCATGGTGGCCAAGCTCTTTTAGGTGGGCAAGAGAATGTGGTTCCAGTGGTTCCCCAAGATATGACTAACAGGGAGATTAGAGAGGCTTTTCTTTCCCTGGCCCGTCTAATGACTACTCAAGCAAATAGAGATGTGAGGCCTAGGGTGAATGCTACTGAGAGTACCGTGGCCTCAAGGTTAAGGGATTTCAAAAGGATGAACCCTCCTACCTTCTTTGGTTCTAAGGTAGGGGAGGTCCCACAAAACTTTATAGATGAGGTGTTTAAGATTGTGGATGCAATAGGAGTGACTCCTAGGGAGAAGGCATAATTTGCATCCTACCAACTCAAGGATGTAGCTTAAGTGTGGTTTGAGCAATGGAGGGATAAGAGACCCATAGGGGCTGACCCAATAGATTGTGAAATCTTTAAGATGACCTTTCTTGATAGGTTTTTCCCCTTAGAGTTGAGGGAGAAAACGTTGGTTGATTTCATGAACCTACGTCAAAAGAATATGAGTGTGACAGAATACTCTCTCAAGTTTACCCAACTCTCTAAGTATGCTCCTACCTTGGTAGCAAATTCTAGGGCTAGAATGAATAAGTTTGTGATGGGGGTTTCCGGTTTGGTTGAAGAAGAGTGTCGTACGGCCATGCTCCATCATGACATGGATATCTCTAGCCTTATGGTTTATGCTCAACAACTTGAGGAGACGAAGCTTAGGAAGATGAATAGAGATATGAAGAGGGTTAGGTCGGATGAACAAAACCAATCTAGGTCTAACAAGAGGTTCTTTAACAAAGATTCTTCAATGGTCAACAATGATAGGGTATCTAACCCTAAACCTCAACGAGGGAATGGAGGTGGTTCTAATTTTTAGAGGCCAAGGTGTGCTACTTGTGGAAAGCAACATTTGGGAAAGTGTCTTGCCGGTACGGATAGATGCTTTGGATGTGGGAGTAAGAGTCATAAGATGAGAGATTGCCCTACACTAAAGGTAAAAGGGAAAGAGATCAATCAAATTGCTCATGATGGCCTGGATCCAAATGCTCCTTAGAGGAACTGTTTCTATATGCTTCAAGTTAACAAGGATAAGGGAACAAATGAAGGTAAGTCAATTTTCTTTGTTGTTTGATGATAACCTTAGATGGGTTGACCTTAAGTGGGGGATTATGAGTTGAGTAGTAAGGTTGTTGATATCATTATATTTTCCTTCTATTCTAATTCAAGCTTAAAACAAAGAGTTCTTCGTAGCATGTTTAGTGTTGGAGTCTAATGTGAATGGAGTTTCCATGTTCTCCTTTTGATGTGCATATTTTAGTTGAATTCTTGTTTGAATAAATAAAAGAGTTTTGTTGATTATATCCCTCATGATTTATTTTCATTTATGATTAATTGTTTAAATTGGTCCATAGGATGCCTAGGGGAGCATGCCTTGATGAGATCTTGATGTTGCATTATTATGCTCTTGAGAGAAATTGTAAGGTGAGCCTATAAATGTTGTAATGAGCATGATATGCTATGGAGACGGAAGTTCCTCCAAACAAATGAGAAATGGTAAAGTTTTGTGCAAATTGAGTGGTAGATGTTATTCCTACTTCCTTGAATTGCATGAAAGTCCTGTTGTAATGCTTTTTATGTGGAGTTGATGTTTCCTCCTTGATGTGTGCAGTTGTAATGATATTACATGCTTGTTGTGGGCTGCTAGTCCTATAGTCTTTACTTAATAATGTTTGAAGTGTCATTTGAGGGCGAATGTTCCCATGTGGGGGATATTGTAACACCCCTTAAAATGAAGTAGGATAAAGTAGAGCCTCACATGGGTTTTATGCATTAATAACTTGTTAAAATAATGAAGAATATCCCTATTAGTCAGTTTTAAATAGTTTGGAAGTCAAACGTCAAGGGACGACCAAGACGTTCGAAAACAAGTCTTTTGCGTGTTGGTGTGTTCTAGTACGTTGTTTCTGTTTTTATGTGTTATTTGGATTCTAAAATCAGTGGGGGTGACCCTAGTATCTTAATAAATGCTTTTAGGGTCAAAATGTTCCAATAAGACGCCCCGGGACCAACCTAAGAGTCCCCGAGGAGGACCCCAACCCTTGGCCAAACAAGATTCCAACGCAGCTTAAGAATGTGCTTGGAAGGGGCATGTTCGCGTCACGGACCTGCTACACCAAGGGACAAATATTTGGTCCGCGTCGCGGACTATTGTTTCTCAAAATTTAATTTCCAGAAACTTGTGGGAACAATTCCGCATCGCGAATTTGTTTCCCGACGAAATATGTGAAAATTAAACTCAAGTTTGACTAGTTTAAAAGGTCCAACTAAGTGAGGGGTAGTTTGGGTACTTTGGGAAATTATTATAATTGGTTATTCAACCTATTTTTGGGTATTTTATGTGGATAAAACCTGAAAACTTAGAGTTGGACCTCATTACTCCAATTAAACATTCCCTCTCAAATAAACTTTCTCCCTTGAACTCCATGGAAGACATCTTTGAAGCTTCAAGCTAGGCAATGGGTTCCTACTGATTTCTCATTCAAATTCCTAGGAAATTTATCATAAAGGTATGGGGATTTTATCTTTGATTCTCCTTTAAATCAAATAGCCAAATAAAAGTGATTTCAATGTTTTTCAAAAACGCTAAATACCCCCAATTTCAAATCTAATATTGGGTTCTTGCATGAAAGTATTTCAAATGAGGTTTTATGTTAATATTGATCGTTTTAAGGTCAAAAACTCAATGAACCCTTGCATATCTTGAAACCCTAATTTTGGGTCTAAAGTGGGTCTATTGATTATGAGCTAATAATGTGATATTAATGTGTAGATTCTTATGGGTTATTGATTTATGTATTGTTCTATACTGAATTATGAGGAATTGATAGTCAGTTGTGTTATATTGGATGTTGGCCCTGAATGGGCAATTGTGACCTAAGGTTTATGATGATAATGAAGTTGTGAATAAATCATTTGATTGTAGTATTATATATATATATGTAGTAGATGTTAGAATTGTGAGGTTTGATCACTTTGAAAGTGGGGAGGTGTTCACTTTATAAACATGCTCTAATCATGGCCTTGTAGACAAAGATGGATGATTGTTGTTTTGAGTAATGTTGATTATGTGAAGGTAATGTGATATGATTTGAATTTGTGTACGTTCTAAGAGTATGAAAGGTGACCTTGTGTAGAGACTTTATGTGTTATGCTTGGTTGTTGTCTTCTTTGATTGACTTATAATGAAGGGGAGGTTAAGGTAGACTATGTTTACCTCTTCTTACACCTAGTGAAGAATGAAGGAATGAATGAAAATAATAGGAGTTAATGCTAATGAATGAAATTTGGGTTTATTATAAGGATAGTCTCATAAAGTACTCCTTTTAATTGAATGGGGTTCCTAGGTGAAAGGTTTTCCAATCATTGATTCCTAGAGCTTCCTTAATTAATGTTGGGCTAGGATGAGTGATCCTTCGGGAGTGGAGATGAGAGTACTTAGTTGCAATCCTTATACCTAAATGAATGAATGTTGGGCTAAGATGGGTTTTTCTTCGTGAGTTAAGCTGAGAGTACTTAGTAGCAATCCTTATCCCTAAATGAAATGAACGTCCAAACTCCTTGGGGGAGTAATGTCTAGCACCGAGACGATATGAAGATGGGTGGATACTCCTTCGTTAGTTGAGAAGTGAATATTTAGTACCAACCCTTAAAATAAGTTCCCCTTCGTTAGTTGGGATGTGGGTACTTAGAAGCAATCCTTCTATCCCTTAACTATGTGCCCACATAGGACTAGCAAGTGGTCTCTACCACGTAAAGGCTAAAAGAATGACCCTACATTAGGCAAGTATGGATCCCTCATCTAGTAAGGGCATTATCGAAATTCTTTGTCAAGCTCCATGGTCTATGTCGGTTAAGGCTCTTCCTCCACAGTAATAAATGAATGAACTAGGGTCTCTTAAGGATGTACTACTTAGGTAAGGTGGTGGAATGGGACATTATCTAGACATTGCACAAGTAGACATTTAAGGGAGATGTTGGTGTGTCTTAGTAATGATAATGAATGAATAAGTCTCTTTGGGCTAATTAATGAAAGTGTTGTTCTTTGAGCATGCTAATGTGAATGTAAGTGCTTATGTTGAATTGGATGTCTGTGATGATCTTATGTCATTAGTGAATGAAGTGTCTAAATACATTCAGTTGAAAGAATTATTTATGTTAGGATGTGAATGGAGCTCATCTTATGTAGCCTTAAGGCTCACTTGGGTGTGGTATGGAGAGGTAGTATGGGCTTCCTGACGATGTCTTACTTAGGTGAGTCTTAGGATGATATTTGATGAGTGTTCTAGTTTTATGAAGAGACTTGTTGGCTTATGTGCTTATATGACTTATGTGATTCTTATGGGCTATTGATTTATGTATTGTTCTATATTGAATTATGAGGAATTGATGGTCAGTTGTGTTATATTGGATGTTGGCCTTGAATGGGCAATTGTGACCTCAGGTTTATGATGATAATGAAGTTGTGAATAAATTAGTTGATTGTAGTATTATATATATATGTAGTAGATGTTAGATTTGTGAGGTTTGATCCCTTTGAAAGTGGGGATGTGTTCACTTTATAAACATGCCCAAATCATGGCCTTGCAGGCAAAGTTGGATGATTGTTGTTTTGACTAATGTTGATTATGTGAAGGTAATGTGATATGATATGAATTTGAGTATGGTCCAAGTGTATGAAAGGTGACCTTGTGTAGAGACTTTATATGTTAGGCTTGGTTGTTGTCTTCTTTGAATGACTTATAATGAAGGTGAGGTTAAGCTAGACTATGTTTACCTCTTCTCACACCTAGTGAAGAATGAATGAAAGAATGTGAGAATGAATGAAAAGAATGAGAGTTAATGCTAATGAATGAAATTAGGGTCCATTGTAAGGATAGTCTCATAAAGTACTTCTTTTAAATGAATGGGGTTCCTAGGTGAAAGGTTTTCTCATATTTGAATCCAAGAGCTTCTTTAATGAATGTTGGGCTAGGATGGGTGCTCCTTCGTGACTGGAGATGAGAGTACTTAGTAGCAATCCTCATCCCTAAATGAATGAATGTTGGTCTAGGATGGGTGTTCCTTAGTGAGTTGAGATGATAGTACTTAGTAGCAATCCTTATCCCCAAATGAAATGAACGTCCAAACTTCGTGGGGGAGTAATATCTAGCACCGAGATGATATGAAGATATGTGGATGCTTCTTCGTTAGTTGAGATGTGAGTATTTAGTAGCAACCCTTAAAATGGGTGCCTCTTTGTTAGGTGGGATGTGGGTACTTAGAAGCAATCCTTCTATCCCTTAACTATGTCCCTATATAGGACTAGAAAGTGGTCTCTACCACGTAATGGGTAAAAGAATGACCCTACCTTAGGCAAGTGGGGATCCCTCAACTGGTAAGGGTATTATCTGGGTTTTATGTCAAGCTCCATGGTTTATGTATGTTAAGGCTCTTCCCCCCATAGTAAGAAATGAATGAACTAGGGTCTCTTAAGGATGTACTATTTAGGATAGGTGGTTGAATGGGACATCATCTAGACATTGCACAAGTAGACATTTAAGGGAAATATTAGTGTGTCTTAGTAATGATAATGAATGAATGAGTCTCTTTGGGCTAATTAATGAAATTATTGGTCTTTGAACATGATAATGGGAATGTAAGTGCTTATGTTGAATTGAATGTGTGTGATGATCTTATGTCCATTAGTGAATGAAGCGTCTAAATGCATTAAGTTGAAAGAATGATTTATGTTGAGATGTGAATGGATCTTGTCTTGTGTAGCCTTAAGGATCACTTGGGTGTGGTATGGAGAGGTAGTCTGGGCTGCCTCAACATGTCTTACTTAGGTGAGTCTTAGGATGACATTTGATTAGTGTTCTAGTTTTATGAAAAGACTTGTAGGCTTATGTTCTTATATGTCTTATGTGATTAATTGGTGAAGGTTGAGGTATGCATGGTAAGTGCACTTTGTGTGACCTTAAGGTGGTGCCTTAGTGTGGGTGATGGTATGGGATGTTGCCCATACCTTGCTCAAAGGTATTGCTTAACGGTGTCTTAAGGTGTAGGTCCAAGGCAAGAAGGTAAAGGTAAATGGGTTATGTATGTTTATGAGGTATTGTGAAGCATATGACTTTGTATTGTTGGTTGTGACTTGTAAGGTGCCTATTAGGTTTATGTTCATGAGATTTTATTAAAATGGCACGAAAGCAAAACTTCCAAACAAATATCCTTTTTAGAATGTTTTTGCATATTGTCATACTTACTACGTGTGTTGTGCTAACCCCTTTCTTTTATTTTACTATAATTGTAGGTTCCAGTAACTAGGAGGAGATTGTGCTTTGGAGTTGCTTGGATTACTTCACTCTTCCAAGTCTTCAGTATGTCCTCAAGATTCGAGGACTACGTTTAGAAATTTCTTAGTCATTGTAATAGACACTTAAGTTTCATTTCATTTTTAAAGGGTCGTGTCCCTTAGTACGTTTTATGGTCTTGTCTAAGTTTGGCTAAAGACACTTAGTATTTCCGCTTGCCTATTGGTGTTTTCGAATGCTGATGACTGTTGAAATCTTATGGTTTTATTGAAGAAAAGTTTAAATTCTTAGTGATTTTTTATGATCTATGCGTTGAATGAATGATAAGGCTTGTATAAGACCTCTTGTAGGTAGAATACGCATGTAACTGCTAAGGGGTGCTCTCGGTTCGTTACAAACTTGGTATCATAGCATAAGGTTTTAAAGATTACTTTTAGGCTCAATGTCTCGAAAGCCACATCAAGTAGATTTTTGTTCATCGGTGTGAGTCGCGACACATCTATGAGCGACAGGCTAGAGGACGATAGAAGTTTCACTTTCTTTCATTATTCTTGATGCCGTGCCTTAGAGTATGGTCTATAAGTGTCCTTTTCCTAATCTGTCTCTTGTGTTTATAGGATATGAATACGAGGGCTAACCGGAGGACAGCGGAAGAGGATGTGATGATGGCGGAGTTCCTCCCCAAGGAGTGCAAGGTGGCTAAGCTCCTTTAGGTGGGCAAGAGAATGTGGTTCCAGTGGTTCCCTCGGATATGACTAACGAGGAGATTAGAGAGGCTTTACTCTTCCTGGCTTGTGCTATGACTACTCAAGCAAATAGAGATGTGAGTCCTAGGGTGAATGCTATTGAGAGTACCGTGGCCTCAAGGTTAAGGGCTTTCACAAGGATGAACCCTCCTACCTTCTTTGGTTCTAAGGTAGAGGACGACCCACAAAACTTTATAGATTAGGTGTTTAAGATTGTGGATGAAATGGGAGTGACTCCTAGGGAGAAGGCAGAGTTGGCTTCCTACCAACTGAAGGATGTAGCTCAAGTGTGGTTTGCGCAATGGAGGGATGAGAGACATATAGGGGCTGACCCAATAGATTGAGAAGTGTTTAGGACGGCCTTTCTTGATAGGTTTTTCCCCTTAAAGTTGAAGGAAAAAAAGTTGGTTGAGCTCATGAACCTCCGTCAAGGGAATATGAGTGTGAATGAATGCTCTCTCAAGTTTACCCAACTCTCTATGTATGCTCCTACCTTGGTACCAAATTCTTGGGCTAGAATGAATAAGTTTGTGATGGGGGTTTCCGGTTTGGTTGAAGAAGAGTGTCGTACGACCATGTTCCATCCTGACATGGATATCTCTTGGATTATGGTTTATACTCAACAACTTGAGTAGAAGAAGATTAGGAAGATTAATAGAGAAATGAAGAGGGCAAGGCCGGATGAACAAAACCAATCTAGGTCTAACAAGAGGTTCTATAACCAAGATTTTTTAATGGTCAACAATGATAGGGTGTCTAACCGTAAACATCAAAGAGGGAATGAAGGTGGTTCTACTTTTGAGAGGCCTAGGTGTGCTACTTGTGGAAAGAAACATTTGGGCAAGTGTTTTGCCGGTACGGATGAATGCTTTGGATGTGGGAGTAAGGGTCATAAGATGAGCGATTTCCCTACACTTAAAGTAAAAGGGAAAGAGATCATTCGAATTGCTCATGATCGCCTGGATCCAAATGCTCCTGAGAGGAACTGTTTCTATATGCTTCAAGTTAACAAGGATAAGGGAACAAATGAAGGTAAGTCAATTTTCTTTGTTGCTTGATGATAACCTAAGATGGGTTTACCCTACGTGGGGGATGATGAGTTGAGTAGTAAGGTTGTTGATACCCTTATCTTTTCCTTCTATTTTAATTCAAGTTTGAAACAAAGAGTTCTTAGTAGCATGTTTCATGTTGGAGTCTAATGTGAATTGAGTTTCCATGTTCTCCTTATGATGTGTATATTTTATTTGAATTCTTGTTTAAATAAATAAATGAGTTTTCTTGATTATGTCCCTTATGATTTATATACTTTTTGAAGAATTGTTTAAATTGCTCCATGAGATGCCTAGTTGAGCAGGCCTTGATATGATCTTCATGTTGCATGATTATGCTCTTGAGAAAAATTGTAAGGTGCGCGTCTATAAATGTTGTAATGAGCACGATATGCTATGGAGAAGGAAGTTCCTTCAAAGAAATGAGAAATGGTAAGGTTTTGTGCATATTGAGTGGTAGATGTTATTCCTACTTCCTTGGATTGCATGAAAGTGTTGTTGTAATGATTTTTATGTGTAGTTGATGTTTCCACCTTGATGCGTACAGTAGTAATGATATTACATGCTTGTTGTGGGCTGCTAGTCCTAGAATCTTTACTCAATAATGTTTGAAGTGTCATTCGAGGGCGAATGTTCCCAAGTGGGGAATATTGTAACACCCCTCAAAATGAAGTAGGATAAAGTAGACCCTCACATGGGTTTTATGCAATAATAACTTCTTCAAAATAATGAAGAATAGACCTTTTAGTCAGTTTTAAAGTGTTTAGAAGTCAAACGTCTAGGGAAGACCAAGACGTTCAAAAACTAGTATTTTACGTGTTGGTGTGTTCTTGTACGTTGTTTATGTTATTGTGTGTTGTTTGGAATCTAAAATTAGTGGAGGTGACCCTAGTATCTTAATAAATATTTTGAGGGTCAAAACGTTCCAGTACGACGCCCCTGGACCAACCTAAGAGTCCCCGAGGAGGACCCGAACCCTTGGCCAAAAAAGCTGCCAATGCTGATTCAGAATGTGGTTGGAGGGAGCATGTCCACGTCGCGGACTAGCTACACCAAGGGACAAATGTTTGGTCCGCGTCGCGAACTCTTCTGTCTCGAAATTTAATCTCCAGAAAATTTTGGGAACACCTCCGTGCAGCAAACTTGTTTCTCGACGAAATATGCGAAAATTAAACTCAAGTTTGACTTGTTTAAAATGTCCAACTAAGTTAGGGGTAGTTTCGGTACTTTCGGGAATTATTATAATTGGTTATTCAACCTATTTTGGGGTATTTGAAGTGGATAAAACCCCAAAACCTAGAGTTGGACCTCATTATTCCCATTGAATATTCCCTGTCAAATAAACTTTCTCTCTAGAACTCTATGGACGACATCTTTGAAGCTTCAAGCTAGGGGATGGGTTCATACAACCATGCTCCATCATGACATGGATATCTCTAGGCTTATGGTTTATGCTCAACAACTTGGGGAGACAAAGCTTAGGAAGATGAATAGATATATGAAGAGCACTAGGCCGGATGAACAAAACTAATCTAGGTGTAAGAAGAGGTTCAATAACCAAGATTCTTCAATGGTCAACAATGATAGGGTGTCTTACCCTAAACCTCAAAGAGGAAATGAAGGTGGTTCTACTTTTAAGAAGCCTAGGTGTGCTACTTGTGATAGCAACATTTGGGCATGTGTATTGCCGGTACGGATGGATACTTTGGATGTGGGAGTAAGGGTCATAAGATGAGAGATTGCCTTACACTTAACGTAAAAGGGAACGAGATCAATCAAATTGCTCATGATGGCCCGGATCCAAATGCTCCTAAGAGGAACCGTTTCTATATGCTTCAAGTTAACAAGGATAAGGGAACAAATGAAGGTAATTCAATTTTCTTTGTTGTTTGATGATAACCTTAGATGGGTTTACCCTAAGTGGGAGATGATGAGTTGAGTAGTAAGGTTGTTGATATCCTTAACTTTTCCTTCTATTTTAATTCAAGCTTTAAACAAAGAGTTCTTTGTAGCATGTTTCATGTTGGAGTCTAATGTGAATTGAGTTTCCATTTTCTCCTTATGATGTGCATATTTTAGTTGAATTCTTGTTTAAATAAATAAATGAGTTTTCTTGATTATGTCCCTCATGATTTATATGCATTTATGAAGAATTGTTTAAATTGCACCATGAGATGCCTAGTTAAGCATGCCTTGATGTGATCTTGATGTTGCATGATTATGCTCTTGAGAGAAATTGTAAGGTGAGCCTATAAATGTTGTAATGAGCATGATATGCTATGGAGAAGGAAGTCCGTCCAAAGAAATGAGAAATGGTAAAGTTTTGTGCATATTGAGTGTTAGATGTTATTCCTACTTCCTTGAATTGCATGAAAGTCTTGTTGTAATGATTTTTATGTGGAGTTGATGTTTCCTCCTTAATGTGTGCAGTAGTAATGATATTACATGCTTGTTGTGGACTGCTAGTCCTAGAGTCTTTACTTAATAATGTTTGAAGTGTCATTTGAGGTCGAATGTTCCCAAGTGGGGGATATTGTAACAACCTTCAAAATGAAGTAGGATAAAGTAGAGCCTCACAAGGGTTTTATGCATTAATAACTTGTTAAAATAATGAAGAATAGCCCAGTTAGTCAGTTTTAAAGAGTTTGGAAGTCAAACGTCAAGGGACGACCAAAACATTCGGAAACTAGTCTTTTACGTGTTGCTGTGTTCTAGTACGTTGTTTATGTTTTTATGTGTATTTTGGAGTCTAAAGTCAGTGGAGTTGACCTTAGTGTCTTAATAAATGTTTTTAGGGTCAAAACGTTCCAGTACAACGCCCCGGGACCAAACTAAGGATCCCCGAGAAGGACCCCAACCATTGGCCAAACAAGCTGCCAAGGCAGCTTGAGAATGTTCTTGGAGGGAGCATGTCCGTGTCGCGGACTAGCTCCACCAAGGGACAAATGTTTGGTCTGCGTCGGGAGCGTGTCGCAGACTCTTCTGTCTCGAAATTTAATTTCCAGAAACTTGTGGGAACACCTGCACGTCGCGAACTTGTTTCCCGACGAAATATGCAAAAATTAAATTCAAGTTTGACTTGTTTAAAAGGTCCAACTAACTAAGGGGTAGTTTGGGTACTTTGGGGAATTATTATAATTGGTTCTTCTACCTATTTTGGGGTATTTTAAGTGGATAAAACCTCAAAACCTACAGTTGGACATCATTACTCCAATTGAATTTTCCCTCTCAAATAAACCTTCTCTCTAGAACTCTATGGAAGACATCTTTAAAGCTTCAAGCTAGGGGACGGGTTCATACTGATTTCTCTTTCAAATTCCTAGGAAATTAATCATATGTGTATGGGGATTTTATCATTGATTCTCCTTTCAATCAAAGAGCTAAATCAAATTGATTTCAATTTTTTTCAAAAACACTAAAAACCCCCAATTTCAATTCTAAGCTTGGGTTCTAGCATGAAAGTATTTCAAATGATGTTTTATGTTAATCTTGATGGTTTTAAGGTCAATAACTCCATGAACCCTTGCATATCTTGAAACCCTAATTTTTGGTCTAAAGTGGGTCTATTGATTATGAGCTAATAATGTGATATTAATGTGTAGATTCTTATGGGCTATTGATTTATGTATTGTTCTATATTGAATTATGAGGAATTGACGGTCAATTGTGTTATATTGGATGTTGGCCTTGAATAGGCAATTGTGACCTAAGGTTTACGATGATAATGAAGTTGTGATTAGATTATTTGATTCTAGTATTATATATATATATATATATATATGTAGTAGATGTTAGAATTGTGAGGTTTGATCCCTTTGAAAGTGGGGAGGTGTTCACTTTATAAACATGTTGTGATCATGGCCTTGTAGGCAAAGTTGGATGATTGTTGTTTTGCGTAATGTTGATTATGTGAAGATTAGGTGATATGATGTCAATTTGTGTATGGTCTAAGAGTATGAAAGGTGACCTTTTGTAGAGATTTTATGTGTTATGCTTGGTTGTTGTCTTCTTTGAGTGACTTATAATGAAGGTGATGTTTAGGTAGACTATGTTTACCTCTTCTCACACCTAGTGAAGAATGAATGAAAGAATGTCAGAATGAATGAAAAGAATGGGAGTTAATGCTAATGAATGAAATTTGGGTCTATTGTAAGAATAGTCTTATAAAGTACTCCTTTTAAATAAATGGTGTTCCTAGGTGAAATGTTTTCTCATATTTGAATCCAAGAAAATCCTTCATGAATGTTAGGCTAGGATGGGTGCTCCTTCGTGAGTTGAGATGAGAATACTTAGTAACAATCCTTATCCCTAAATTAATGAATGTTGGGCTAGAATGGGTGCTCCTTCATGAGTTGAGATAAGAGTACATAGTAGCAATCCTTATTCCTAAATGAAATAAACGTCCAAACTCCATGGGGGAGTAATTTCTAGCACCTAGAGGATATCAAAATGGGTTGATACTCCTTGGTTAGTTGAGATGTGAGTTTTTAGTAGCAACCCTTAAGATGGGTACCCCTTCGTTAGTTGGGATGTGGGTACTTAAAAGCAATCCTTCTATCCCTTAACTATGTGCCCACATAGGACTACCAAGTGGTCTCTACCATGTAAAGGCTAAAAGAATGACCCTACCTTAGACAAGTGGGGATCCCTCATACGGTAAGGGTATTATCGGGATTCCATGTCAAGCTCCATGGTCTATGTCAGTTACGGCTTTTCACCCACATTAATGAATGAATGAACTAGGGTCTCTTAAGGATGTACTACTTAGGATAGGTGGTGGAATGGGGCATCATCTAGACATTGCACAAGTAGACATTTAAGGGAGATCTTGGTGTGTCTTAGTAATGATAATGAATGAATGAGACTCTTTGGATAATTAATGATAGTGTTGGTCTTTGAGCATCCTAAGGGGAATGTAAGTGCTTATGTTGAATTGAATGTGTGTGATGATCTTATGCCCATCAGTGAATGAAGTGTCTAAATACATTAAGTTGAAAGATTGATTTATGTTGAGATGTGAATGGATCTTGTCTTGTGTAGCCTTAAGTATCACTTCGGTTTGGTATGGAGAGGTAGTATAAGCTGCCTCACCATGTCTTACTTAGGTGAGTCTTAGGATGACATTTGATGAGTGTTCTAGTTTTATGAAAAGATTTATTGGCTTATGTGCTTATATGTCTTCTATGATTAATTGGTGAAGGTTGAGGTACGCATGGTAAGTGCACTTTGTGTGACCTTAAGGTGGTGCCTTAGTGTGGGTGATGGTATGGGACGTTGCCCATACATTGCACAAAGGTATTGCTTAAGGGTTTCTTAAGGTGGAGGTCCAAGGCAAGAAGGTAGGTAAATGGGTTAAGTATGTTTATGAGGTATTGTGAAGCATATGACTTTGTATTGTTAGTTGTGACTTGTAAGGTGCCTATTAGGTTGATGTGCATGAGATTTTATTAAAATGGCACGAAAGCATAACTTCCAAACAAATATCCTTTTTAGAATGTTTTTGATTATTCTCATACTTAGTACGGGTGTTGTGCTAACCCCTTTCTTTTATTTTACTACAACTGTAGGTTGCGGTAACTAGGAGGAGATTGTGCTTTGGAGTTGCTTGGATTACTTCACTCTTCCAAGTCCTCTGTATGTCCTCAAGATTCGAGGACTACGTATAGAAATTTCTTAGTCATTGTAATAGACACTTAAGTTTCATTTCATTTGTAAAGGGTTGTGTCCCTTAGTACGTTTTATGGTCTTATCTAAGATTGGCTGAAGAGACGTAATATTTCTGCTTGCCTATTGGTGTTTTCGAATGTTGATCACTCTTGAAGTCTTATGGTTTTATTGAATAAAAGTTTTAAATTCTTAGTTATTCTATGCGATGAATGAATGCTAAGCCTTGTATAAAACCTCCGAGAGGTCGAATATGCATGTAACGACTAAGGGGTGCTCTCGGGTCGTTACAGATCAAGGAAGAATATTTGAAGACTATGTCCACCAAGGGACAAATGTTTGGTCCGCGTCGCGGACGAGTCGCGCACTCTTCTGTCTAGAAATTTAATTTCCAGAAACTTGTGGGAACACCTCCGCGTTGCGAACATGTTTCCCGACGAAATCTGCGAAAATAAAACTCAAGTTTGACTTGTTTAAAAGGTCCAATTAAGTTAGGGGTAGTTTGGGTAATTTGGGGAATTATTATAATTGGTTATTCTACCTATTTTAGGTTATTTAAAGTGGATAAAACCCCAAAATTTAGAGTTGGACCTCATCATTCCAATTGAATTTTCCTTCTCAAATAAACTCTCTCTAGAACTCCATGGAAGACAACTTTGAAGGATAAAGATAGGGGATGGGTTACTACTGATTTCTCCTTCAAATTCCTACAAAATTAATCATAAATGTATGGGCATTTTATCTTTGATTATCCTTTCAATCAAAGAGACAAATCAAAGTGATTTCAATGTTTTTCAAATACACTAAAACCCCCCAATTTAACTCTAAGCTTGGGTTCTTGCATGAAAGTATTTCGAATGATGTTTTATGTTAATATTGATGGTTTTAAGTTCAACAACTCCATGAATCCTTGCATATCTTGAAACCCTAATTTTGGGTCTAAAATGGGTCTATTGATTATAAGGTAATAATGTGATATTAATGTGTAGATTGTTATGCGATATTTATTTTTGTATTGTTCTATATTGAATTATGATGAACTGATGGTCAATTCTGTTATATTGGATGTTGGCCTTGAATGGGCAATTGTCACCTAAGGTTTATGATGATAATGAAGTTGTGAATATATTATTTAATTCTAGTATTATATATATAGGTGTTTATATTATAATCATGTTGTGATCATGGCCTTGTAGGCAAAGTTGGATGATTGTTGTTTTGAGTAATGTGGATTATGTGATATGATGTGAATTTATGTATAGTTTAAGAGTATGAAAGGTGACCTTGTGTAGAGACTTTATGTGTTATGCTTGGTTGTTGTTATCTTTGAATGACTTATAATGAATGTGAGGTTAAGGTAGACTATGTTTACCTCATCTCACACCTAGTGCAGATTGAATGAAAAAAAAGGGAGTTAATGCTAATGAATGAAAGTTGGATCAATTGTAAGGATAGTCTCATTAAGTGCTCCTTTTAAAATAATGGGGTTCCTAGATGAAAGGTTTTCTCATCTTTGAATCCAAGATATCCCTTAATGAATGTTGGGCTAGGATGGGTGCTCCTTCGTGAGTTGAGATGAGAGTACTTAGTAGCAATCCTTATCCCTAAATGAATGAATGTTGGGCTAGGATAGGTGCTCCTTCGTGAGTTGAGATGAGAGTAATTAGTAGCAATCCTTATCCCTAAATGAAATGAACGTCCAAACTCCGTGGGGGAGTAATGTCTAGCACCGAGAGGATATGAAGATGGGTGGATACTCCTCCGTTAGTTGAGATGTGAGTATTTAGTAGCAACCCTTAAGATGGGTGCCCCTTCGTTAGTTGAGATGTGGGTACTTAGAAGCAATCCTTCTATCCCTTAACTATGTCCCCACATAGGACTAGCAAGTGGTCTCAACCACGTAAAGGCTAAAAGAAAGACCCTACCTTAGGCAAGTGGGGATCCCTTATCCTGTAAGGTATTATCGAGATTCCATGTCAAGCTCCATGGTCTATATCGGTTAAGGCCCTTCCACCATATTTATGAATGAATGAACTAGGGTCTCTTAAGGATGTACTACTTAGGATAGGTGGTGGAATGGAACTCATCTAGACATTGCACAAGTAGACATTTATGGTAGATCTTTATGTGTCTTAGTAATGATAATGAATGAATGAGTCTCTTTGGGCTAATTAATGAAACTGTTGGTCTCTGAGCATGCTAATGTGAATATAAGTGCTTATGTTGAATTGAATATATGTGATGATCTTATGTCATTAGTGAATGAAGTGTCTAAATGCATTAAGTTGAAAGAATGATTTATGTTGAGACGCGAATGGAGCTTGTCTTATGTAGCCTTAAGGATCAATTGGGTGAGGTATGGAGAGGTAGTATGGTCTGCCTCACCATGTCTTACTTAGGTGAATCTTGGGATGACATTTGATGAGTGTTCTAGTTTTATGAAGTGACTTGTTGGCTTATCTACTTATATGTCTTATGTGATTAATTGGTGAAGGTTGAGGTACGCATGGTAAGTGCACTTTGTGTGACCTTAACCTTGTCCCTTAGTGTGGGTGATGGTATGGGACGTTGCCCATACATTGCACAAAGGTATTGCTTAAGGGTTACTTAAGTTGGATGTACAAGGCAAGAAGGTTAAGGTAAATGGGTTATGTATGTTTATGAGGTATTGTGAAGCATATGACTTTGTATTGTTGGTTCTGACTTGTAAGGTGCCTATTATGTTAATGTTCATGAGATTTCATTAAAATGGCATGAAAGCATAACTTCCAAACAAATATGCTTTTTAGCATGTTTTGCATATTCTCATACTTACTACGTGTGTTGTACTAACCCCTTTATTTTATTTCACTACAAATGTAGGTTGTGGTAACTAGGAGGAGATTGTGCTTTGGAGTTGCTTGGATTGCTTCACTCTTCCAAGTCTTTGGTATGTCCTCCAGATTTGAGGACTATGTTTAGAAGTTTCTTAGTCATTGTAATATACACTTAAGTTTCATTTCATTTGTAAAGGGTCGTGTCCCTTAGTACGTTTTAAGTTTTTGTCTAAGATTAGCTAAAGAGACTTAGTAGTTCCGCTTGCGTATTGGCGTTTTCAAATGATGATGACTCTTGAAGTCTTATGGTTTTACTGAATAAAATTTTTAAATTCTTAGTGATTCTATGCGATGAATCAATGCTAAGCCTTGTATAAGACCTCCGAGAGGTCGAATACGCATGTAACGGCTAGGGGGTGCTCTCGGGTCGTTACAGATCGAGGAAGAATATTTGAAGAACGAGGTAGGAAAGAAGAAGAAGGCAGCCCCGGTGGACTCTTCTTCGGTTGTAGACACAAACTCAGTACCTACAGAGATATCTTTGCCTACTCCAACCCCTGGGCCTTCAGCTAATTCTTGTGTTGTACCTTTTGATATCCCTAGTTCTTCAGTTGCTGCACTGCCTCCTAGACCTACTTCTGCTGCTATCTCCCGAGCCCCAATCACTCAAGCTTCATTACACCGGATTAGGCAGCTTGCCCATTCTGCGGATCGTTGGACTGCCAGACTAGAGGCCTCCATTTCGGGCATTATTCAGACTATCCTGGCTGATGCTGTGACACCCTTGAGCAGTACCATTGACGCCCTTGTAACTAGGATAACAGTGTGTGATCATGGCCAAGGGACCACAGAGAAGGTGATGGCCATAAAGGCCTCTATTGTTGTGTTGAGGAGTGACGTGGATCAGCTGATGTCCACCGACATATCCATAATCTTCGGTATGGTAGAGATCCCAGATGCACCAAATATGCCTCCGGCTACCACCGGACATGCGATTAGAGTTGATGAGGCAGTTGATCCTGAGTCTGATGCGGAGACGGATGAGGAGTTGCTTGAGGTGGCCGAGAAAGATTCATATGAGGGCCTTACTGAGAATGAAGAGGCCATTGTAGATGCAGCTGTGCAGGCTTCTTTGGCGGATATACCCTTGGTTGATCATAGTGCAGCTGCTGTTTCATCTGAGGTGACTCTGGGCGCTAATGCCCAAGTCTAGATTAATGCACCGGGCACTGATGCCCAGACAGATGGAGCGACTGTGTAGACAGGATTCCCTCTTTAGCTCTTTCTCTTTATTACTATTATTTTGACTTCAAAATATTTATTTTGCTTGCATTTGAGGAAAAAAGATTTTTTATTTGTGGTGGGGTGAGGCCCATCTTTTGTTACCTTTTATGACTCTCTTGTTTTGTATATATTTGGGTTTTGATCTATAATTGTGTTGTATGCTGCTTTTTGTGGAATGTTTGAGCTTGTGGCTCCGTGTTTTTAATTGTAAATGATTTTTTACCCCTAAGAACAATTTTGCCACCTCTTGTTTGAGTCGAATGTAGCAATTCTTTTGCAAATTTGATTATCGGTTTTGATCAGTACATGTGACTTGAATAGGTCTTACAGTCAAACAAAAATTAATGTGTGGCTACGATGAGGTCAAATGAAGTTTCATAGACAATATGTGAACTCTTTGCATCTCGTTGTGAGTCGCCAAGCATCGAATTAAGTCTCTTGTGATGAACTTTGCACACTAGCGTAAGTGTGGAGTTTTGTTTGACCATGGTGTCAATGCCCTGTGTTATAGCTTAACGTGAACCATGTGAGTGTGTGAACAACGCTTGAGCACCCTTTGAGCTTAACCTTTTCTTGGAAGAAATCTTACCCATAATACGCATGATTTGTGGTTTATTTGAATAGGCAACTTAGGTCGTTGGCCTAAGTTTGGGTTGTGATGAAAAGAGAAGGTAAATCAATGTGGCTAAAGGAAGGGGTCCCGATAGAAAAGAGGAAATTACATGTAGCTATTAGATACTGGTTTGGCTTTATTAACAGTATCATTATGCCCTCCCAGAATGAGTCTATCCTTCACCACTCAAAGACAACTTGTCTTGGCACAATCATTGCACGTGAGCAAATTAATTTTGGGATGATCATCGGACAGGAAATGGCCATGAGGGCCAAGCAGCATCATACCTCACTGCCTTTTCCGGTGTTGATCACTGATCTATGCAGATGGGCTGGAAATCTGAGAGATCCAAAGAAGGATGTGGAAGTGATTCGCATATCCTCTACTGATATCTGGAGGATCAAGAAAGAATATTTAAAGGATGAGGTAGAAAAGAAGAATAAGGCAGCCCCGTAGACTATTCCTTGGTTGTACAAACAAACTGAGTACATGTAGGGGCATCTTTTCCTACTCTGACCCTAGTCCTTCAGGTACTTCTTGTACTGTACTTTCTGATATCCCTGGTTTTTTTGCTATTGCACTGCCTCCTAGACTTGTTGTTGCTGTCTCCCGAGCCCCGATCACTCAGGCTTTATTACACCGAATGGGGCAGCTTGCCCATTCAGCGAATCGTCGGGTTGCAAGACTCGCGGCCTCCATTTTGGGCATTATTCAGACTGTCCTGGCTGATGTTGTGACAACCTTGAGCACTACCATTGACGCCCTTGCGGCTAGGATAGCGGTGTGCGACCATGGCCAAGGGGCCACAGAGAAGGTGATGGCTTTAAAGGCCTCTATTGCTGTCTTGAGGAGTGACGTGGATCAGTTGATGTCCACTGACATGTGCATGATCTTCGGGATGGTGGAGATCCCAGATGCACCATACATTCCTCTGGCTACCACCGGAGATGCGGTTAGAGTTGATGAGGCAGCTGATCTCGAATTTGAAGAGGAGACAGATGAGGAGTTGCTTGAGGTGGTTGAGGAAGCTTCATATTAGAGCCTTATAGAGAATGAGGAGGCCATGGTAGATGCAGTAGTGCAGGCTTCTTTGGCAGATACACCCATGGCTGATCCTAGTTCTACTGTTGTTCCATTTGAGGTGACTCTAGGCACTAATAGATTGTTGCACCGGGCCCGGGCGCTGATGCTCAGACAGATGGAGCGACTGTGTAGACAGGATTCCCGCTTTACCTCCCTCTCTTTATTACTCTTATTTTGACTTCAGAATATTTATTTTGTTTGTGTTTGAGGAAAAATGATTTTTTATTTGTGGTGGGGTGAGGCCCATCATTTGTTACCTTTTATGACTCTCTTGTTTTGTATACATTTGGGTTTTGATCTATAATTGTGTTGTAGGTTGCTTTTTGTTGAATGTTGGAGCTTGTGGATCCGTATTTTTTATTGTAAATGATTTTTGATCCTTACAAATAATCTTGCCACCTCTTGTTTGTGTTGAATGTGCCAATTCGTTTGCAAATTTGAGTATCGGTTCTCATCAGTACCGGTGACTTGAATAGGGCTTATAATCGAACAGAAATGAATGTGTGGCTACGATAAGGCCAAATGATGTTGCACAGACAATATGTGAACTCTTTGCATCTCGTTGTGACTAGCCAAGCATCGAATTGAGCCTCTTGTGATGAACTTTGCACACTACCGTAAGTGTGGAATTTTGTTTGACTATGGTGTCAATGCCTTGTGTTATGATCTTAACGTGAACTATGTGAGATGACACCTAGAATTTTCTCCGTTGGTCCGGCTGACTAAGTGATGGGAACTCTTGAGATGATCTTAGGCAACTTTAAAGAGTGAGAACCAATTTGACATTATAGTACTTTTGTGGCCTACCTTTTGAGTGTGTGAACCCTGCTTGAGCACCCTTCGAGCCTTAACCTTTTCTTGGAAGAAACCTGATGACATTATGACCTTTTATTGATCCATTACCCATAATACGCATGATTTGTGGTTTGTTTGAGTAGCCAACTTAGGTCGTTGGCCTAAGTTTGGGTTGTGATAAAAAGAGAAGGTAAATCAATGTGAGGGCATTGCAAAGTGGGTAGAGGCAGGGGTCCCGATAGAAAAGAGGAACTTACATGTAGTTGTTAGATACTGGTTTGGCTTTATTAACAGTATTGTGATGTCCTCCCATATTGAATCCGTCCTTCACCACTCAAAGGCAGCTTGTCTTGGCACAATTATTGCACGTGAGCGAATTAATTTTGGGATGATCATCGGACAGGAGATAGCCATGAGGGCCAAGTAGCATCAGACCTCACTGCCCTTCTCAGTGTTGATCACCGAGCTATGCAGATAGGCTGGAAATGTGATAGATCCAAAGATGAATGTGGAAGTGATTCCCATATCCTCTACTGATATTTGGAGGATCGAGGAACAATATTTGAAAGATGAGGTAGAATAGAAGAAAAAGGCAGCCCCGGTTGACTCTTTCTCCGTTGTAGACACAAACTCAGTACCTGCAGATGCATCTTTACCTACTCCGGCCCCTGGTCCTTCAGGTACTTCTTGTACTGTACCTTCAGATATCCCTAGTTCTTCTGCTGCTACACTGCCTCCTGGACCTGCTATTGTTGTCTCTCAAGCCCCGATTACACAAGTTTCATTACACCGGATGTGGAGGCTTGCCCATTATGTGGATCATCAGGCTGCCAAACTTGAGGCCTATATTTTGGGCATTATTCAGGCTGTCTTAGGTGTTGCTATGACACCCTTGAGCACTACCATTGACGCCCTTGCGGCTACGATAGCGGTGTTGGAGCATGGTTAAGGGGCCACAAAGAAGGTGATGGCCTTAAAGCCCTCTTTTATTGTGTTGAGGAATGATGTGGATCAGCTGTTGTCCACCAACATGTCCATGATGTTCGGGATGGTGGAGATCCCAAATGCACTAGATGTGCCTCCAGCTACCACCGGAGATGCGGTTAGAACTAATGAGGCAGTTGATCCTGAGTCTGAGGCGGAGATGGATGAGGAGTTGCTTTAGGTGGCAGAGGAAGCTTCATAGGATGGCCTTACAGAAAATGAGGAGGCCCTGGTAGATGCACTTGTGTAGGCTTCTTTGGCGGATATACCCTTGGTTGATCCTAGTGCAGCTGTTGTTCCATCTGAGATGATTCTGGCACTAATGCCCAAGTCTAGATTGATGCACCGGGCACTGATACACAAACAGATGGAGCGACTGTGTAAAGAGGATTCCCTCTTTACCTCTCTCTCTTTATTTTTCTTATTTTGAGTACAAAATATATATTTTGTTTGCATTTTAGGACAAATGATTTTTATTTGTGGTGGGGGTGAGGCCCATCTTTTGTTACCTTTTATGACTCTCTTATTTTGTATATATTTGGGTTTTGATCTATAATTGTGTTGTATGCTGCTTTTTGTAGAATGTTTGAGCTTGTGGCTCCGTGTTTTTAATTGTAAATGATTTTTGACCCTTACGAACAATTTTGCCACCTCTAGTTTGTGTTGAATGTGGCAATTCTTTTGCAATTTGAGTATCGGTTTTCATCAGTACCGGTGACTTGAAGTGGGCTTATAATCAAACAAAAATTAATGTCTGGGTACGATGAAGCCAAATTAAGTTTTATAGACAATATGTGAACTTTTTGCATCTCGTTGTGACTAGCCAAGCAACTAATTGAGTCGCTTGTGATGAACATTGCACACTAGCGTAAGTATGGAATATTATTTGACTATGGTGTCAATGCCTTGTGTTATGAGCTTAACGTGAACCATGTGTGATGACATCTAGAAGTTTCCCCGTTGATCCGGCTGACTAAGTGATTTGAACTATTAAGATGATCTTAGGCAACTTTAAAGAGTGTGAACCAATTAGAGATTATACCGCTTTTTGTGGCCTGCCTTAAGAGTGTGCGAACCCCGCTTGAGCACCCTTTGACCCTTAACCTTTTCTAGGAAGAAACCTAATGACATTGTGACCTTTTATTGATCCATTACCCATAATACGCAGATTTGTGGTTTGTTTGAATAGCCAACTTAAGTCGTTGGCCTAAGTTTGGGTTGTGGTGAAAAAAGATGCTAAATCAATGTTAGTGAACTCCAAAGTGGCTAGAGGGAGGGGTCTCGATAGAAAGGAGAGACTTACATGTAGTTGTTAGATACTGGTTTGGCTTCATTTACAGTACTGTTATGTCATCCCAGAATGAGTCCGTCCTTCACCTTTCAAAGGTAGACTATTTTGGCACAATCATTGCCCGTAAGCGAATTAATTTGGGGATGATCATCGGACAGGAGATGGCCATGAGGGCCAAGCAGCGTCAGACCTCACTGCCCTTCCTGGTGTTGATCATCGAGCTATGCAGATGGGCTCAAAATCTGAGAAATCCCAATATGGATGTGGAAGTGATTCCCATATCCTCTAATGATATCTGGAGGATCGAGGAAGAATGTTTGAAGGATGAGGTAGATAAGAAGAAGAAGGTAGCCTCAGTGGACTCTCCTCGGTTGTACACACAAACACAGTACCTGCAGAGGCATCTTCGCCTACTTCGGGCCCTGGTCCTTCAGGTACTTCTTATATTGTACATTCTAATATCCCTAGTTCCTCTACTGCTGCACTGCCTCCTAGACCGGCTGCTGCTGCTATCTCCCGAGCCCCCATCACTCAGGCTTCATTACACCGGATAGGGCAGCTTGTCCATTCTGCAAATTCTCGGGCTGCCAGATTCACGGTATCTAATTTGGGCAATATTCAGACTGTCCTGACTGATGGTGTGAAACCCTTGAGCACTACCATTGAAGGCATTGCTGCTAGGATAGCGGTGTGCGAGCATGGACAAGGGGCCATAGAGAAAGTGATGGCCTTAAAGGCCTCTATTGTAGTGTTGAGGATTGATGTGGATTTGTTGATGTCCACCGACATGTCTATGGTCTTCGGGATGGTGGAGATCCGAGATGCACCATACATGCCTCCGGCTACCACCAGTGATGCGGTTAGAGTTGATGAGGCAGCTGATCTTGAGTCTGAAGAGGAGACGGAGAAGGAGTTACTTGAGGTGGCTGAGGAAACTTCATATTAGGGCCTTACTGATAATGAAGAGGCCATGGTAGATGCAGCTGTGCAGGCTTCTTTGGCAAATACACCCATGGTTGATCCTATTTCAGTTGTTGTTCCATCTGAGGTGACTCTGGTCACTAATGCCCAAGTCTAGATTGATGAAACGGGAAGTGATGCTCAGACATATGGAACGACTGTGTAGACAGGATTCCAGCTTTACCTCCCTCTCTTTTTTACTCTTATTTTGACTTTAGAATATTTATTTTGTTTGCATTACAGGAAAAATGATTTTTTTTGTGTTAGGGTGAGGCCAATCTTTTGTTACCTTTTATGGCTCTCTTGTTTTGTATATATTTGGGTTTTGATCTATATTTTTGTTGTATGCTTCTTTTTGTGGAATGTTTGAGCTTGTGGCTCCGTGTTTTTAATTGTAAATGATTTTTTACCCGTACGAACAATTTTGCCACCTCTTGTTTGTGTCGAATGTGGCAATTCTTTTGCAAATTTGAGTATCGGTTTGAATCAGTACCTGTGACTTGAATAGTTCTTATAATCGAACAAAAATGAATGTGTGGCTACGATGAGGCCAAATGAAGTTTCATAGACAATATGTGAACTCTTTGCATCTCATTTTGACTAGCTAAGAATGGAATTGAGTGTCTTGTGATGAACTTTCCACACTAGCATAAGTGTGGAGTTTTGTTTGACCATGGTGTCAATGCCTTGTGTTATGAGCTTAACGTGAACAATGTGTGATGATACCTAGAATTTTCCCCGTTTGTCCGGCTGACTAAGTGATTTGAAC
>NC_064282.1:65896068-65898007 GCF_019186545.1 Solanum stenotomum | reverse complement strand
AACCACATCCGGGGAGCTCTTTGGTCACCTCGTGATTAAAGAGCATAAAAGTGGTTTTTCTTTTGGGCATTGAAGTTTGAACCGCTTGGAGGAGATTGCTTTCCCTCTCTTCCCTGAACCTTAAGAATTGGACAATATCTCACTCTATGACCACTCTTTCAACAACCATAGCAACCATCTGTGCTAACTAGGCACTTACCATTATGTTTCTTACTGCACTTAGCACAAGTAGGACTAGACATAGAAGATCCACCACCATTGCCTCCTTGAGGTTTAGAGATTGAAACCCTATCTTTGTTTACCTTTGGAGCACTAGAAGAGCTTTGGTTAGAAAACCTTTGTCTAAACCTTAGTCAACCTTGTCAATCGGGCCCGCTCTTACCGGCATATGGTTCTTCCATTGAGTATACCATACTTGAGAAACAATCTTCAATTGGTAAGCGGCTAACTCCGCTTTTTCTACCGAAGTCACCCTCATATTGTCAAGTATTTTATAAACATCTTCCACAAATTCTTGAGGATTCTCTCCCACTTTGGAGCCATGAAACTCAGGAAGGTTCATTCTAGCAAAATCCCTATCCCTTGAAGCACCCAAATTATAATTCACCGGAGTTACAACTTCTCCATTGGCTTGAGTCATCATGACTTAAGCCAACAATTGGATAGAAGACCTAAACTTCGCATGGGTCGCATTCTCAACCACATGATCAACCAGAGCTTGATTATCTTAAGGAGGAGCTCATTGATTCACATTCTACTATTTAATCCATCTAGAGTTAGCCTTTCGTGTATTCATATTCTAAAGACACAAGAGAAGAATTAGAAGGAAGACCTTATAGAGTTAAAACTCTATCGCACAACTTAAGAGTAATGAAATAAGTGAAATTTCCTAAACATCTTATAGCCTCTCATTCATAAATGTGGCACGCTTTACACTTATGAACTTGACTCTATTAGACGTGGCTTATGAGACATCATCCTAGAATTATTCTAAACCTTGTGCTCTGATTACCAAGTTTGTCACGATCCAAGAGTACCCCCTAGACGTAACAAGGAACATAGAACCCTGAAAGGCCCCATGTAAGCCACTTAGCATATCATAACATAAAACATTAAAACAATAAAGAGTAAAATGTATTTCAAGTCCAAAATTCTTTTATAAAGGAAAGTAGAAGTCTAGACTTGTCTCAATTAGCCATCTACTACAATACTTGAATCAAATAGGGTCACATCCCTTACAACATAATCCAAAAGTCAAATATAAGAAAAGGGAACTACAAAGATATCATCCATCCACAAACCATGAGGACTCATCACAAGCAAGGAGAATAGTCGAATCCAAGCTTGAACCAAAAGATGACCGCCTTAAGATCCGGACCCTATACTTTGGGAAAAGTATAGGAAAATATGGGTTAGTACAAAAAATGCACTAAGTATGATAGCCATGTATAAAATCATGAAAACATGCTAAAAAAGACATTTTAGTTAAAAAGCATGCACTTCACCAAGTTTAAGGATCATCATGAAGATTAGTGTAAAAGCATAAGTCATAAGCATATTTAACAGATAGATCACCATGACATAGTGGAAACATACCATAAATCCCCTCAAAGCATACTTTTGCAATGCATGAATAAGATCTCATAATCCCACCCATGCTAAGTAAAGATTCTTGAGTAACCATAGTTCATAATTCATGTTCATGTTCATATTTTGTCATAGTAGGAATAAGCCTTAACCTCCATAGACCATGTGAGCTAAACATGGAATCCGGTGTTACCCACACCAAAAATGGTTGTCCTACTTTCCTAAGGTAAGACCATAGTTTGTTAGCTTTTAAGTGGACCCACTAGCTAAAGACCTATGGGGGCACATAGTTGATGGGATAAGGAGATTGCTGCTAGAAACTTGGACTCGACTGAGGTAGAAGGTTTCCATC
>NC_064282.1:65808701-65893657 GCF_019186545.1 Solanum stenotomum | reverse complement strand
AACCGACATAGACCATGGAGCTTGACATGGAATCCCGGTAGTACCCTTACCGGATGAGGGATCCCCACTTGCCTAAGGTAGGGTCATTCTTTTAGCCTTTACGTGGTAGAGACCACTAGCTAATCCTAAGTTGGCACATAGTTAAGGGATAGAAGGATTGATTATAAGTACCCACATCTCAACTAACGAAGGGGCACCCATCTTAAGGGTTGCTACTAAATACTCACATCTCAACTAATGAAGGAGTATCCACCCATCTTCATATCCTCTCAGTGCTAGACATTACTCCCCCACGGAGTTTGGACATTCATTTCATTCATTCATTTAGGGATAAGGATTGCTACTAAGTACTCTCATCTCAACTCACGAAGAAGTACTCATCCTAACCCAACATTCATTCATTTAGGGATAAGGATTGCTACTATGTATTCTCTTCTCAACTCACGAAGGAATACCCATCCTAACCCTCATTCATTCATTTAGGGATAAGGATTGCTACTAAGTATTCTCATCTCAACTCATGAAGGAATACTCATCCTAACCCTCATTCATTCATTAAGGAAGCTCTTGGATTCAAAGATGAGAAAACCTTTCATCTAGGAACCCCATTCATTTAAGAGAGTACTTTATGAGACTATCCATAAAATAGACCCAACTTTCATTCATTAGCATTAACTCCCATTCTTTTCATTCATTTTTACATTCTTTCATTCATTCTTAACTAGGTGTGAGAGTAGGTAAACATAGTCTATCCTAACCTCACCTTCATTATAAGTCATTCAAAGAAGACAACAATCAAGCATAACACATAAAGTCTCTTACACAAGGTGACCTTTCATGCTCTTAGACCATACACAAATTCACATCATATCCCATTACCTTCACATAATCCACATTACTCAAAACAACAATCATCCAACTTTGCCTACAAGGCCATGATCACAACATGCTTATAAAGTAAACACCTCCCCACTTTCAAAGGGATCAAACCTCATAATTCTTAATCTACAACATACATATATAAAATACTAGAATCAATAATCTATTCACAACTTCATCATCATCATAAACCTTAGGTCACAATTGCCTATTCAAGGCCAACATCCAATATAACACAATTGACCATCAATTCCTCATAATTCAATATAGAACAATACATAAACCAATAGCCCATAACAATCTACACATTAATATCACATTATTAGCTCATAATCAATAGACCCACTTTAGACCCAAAATTAGGATATCAAGATATGCAAGTGTGCATGGAGTTTTTGATCTTAAAACCATCAATATTAACATAAATCATCATTTGAAATACTTTCATGCAAGAACCCAAGCTTAGAATTGAAATTCGAGTTTTTAGGGTTTTTGAAAAACATTGAAATCTCTTTGATTTGGCTCTTTGATTGAAAGGAGAATCAAAGATAAAATCCCCATACCTTTGTGATAAATTTCCTTGGGAATTGAAGGAGAAATCAGTAGGAATCCATCCCCTAGCTTGAAGCTTCATCAATGGCTTCCATGGAGTTCTAGAGAGAGAATTATTTGAGAGGGAAGGTTCAATTGATAATGAGGTCTAATTCTAGGTCTTGGGGTTTTAACCAACTTAAAATACCCTAAAATAGGTAGAATAACCGTTTATAATAATTTCCCAATGTACCCCTCACTTAGTTGGCCCTTTTTAAACAAGTCAAACTTGAGTTTTATTTTCACAAATTTCGTCGGGGCACAGTTTCGCGACGCGGAGGTGTTCCAATAAGTTTCATATATTAAATTTCGAGATTGTAGAGTCTGCGACACGTCCACGACGCGGACAAAGCATTTGGCCAATGGTGGAGCTAGTCCGCGATGCGGACATGTTCCCTCCACGCACATTTTCAAGCTGCCTTGGCAGCTTGTTTGGGCAAGGGTTGGGGTCCTCCTCGGGGACCCTTAGGGTGGTCCCGAGGAGTCGTACCCGAACAATTTGACCCTAAAAACATTTATCAAGACACTAGGGTCACCTCCACTTATTTTAGACTCTAAACAACACATAAAAACATGAACAACATACTAGAACACACAACACGTAAAAGACTAGTTTTCGAACGTCTTGGTCGTCCCCCGACGTTTGACTTCAAACTCAACTAAACTGACAAAAAAGCTATTCTTCATTATTTTAACAAGTTATTAATGCATAAAACCCATGTGAGGCTCTACTTTATCCTACTTCATTTTTGAAGGGTGTTACAATATCCCCCACTTAGGAACATTCATCCTTAAATGACACTTAACACTTCCGAGGACTCAATGACCCAACTAGAAGCTCACAACAAGCATGTAATATCATATCTACCACTCAATAAGCACAAAAATTTACCACTTCTCATCTCTTTGGAGGAACTTCCTTCTCCATAGCATATCATGCTCATTACAACATTTATAGGCTCACAATACTATTTCTCTCAAAAGCATAATCATGCAACATCAAGATCACATCAAGGCATGGTCAACTAGGCATCTCAAGGGGAAATTTAAACAATTTTTCATAAATGCATATCAATCTAGAGAGAGAATTATTTGAGAGGGAAGGTTCAATTGATAATGAGGTCTAATTCTAGGTCTTATGGTTTTAACCAACTTAAAATACCCTAAAATAGGTAGGATAACCGTTTATATTAATTCCCCAAAGTACCCAAACTACCCCTCACTTAGTTGGACTTTTTTAAACAAGTCAAACTTGAGTTTTATTTTCACATATTTTGTCGGGGCACAGGTTCGCGATGTGGAACAAATATTTGGCCAATGGTGGAGCTAGTCCGCGACGCGGACATGCTCCCTCCATGCACATTTTCAAGCTGCCTTGGCAGCTTGTTTGGCCAAAGGTTGGGGTCCTCATCGGGGACCCTTAGGGTGGTCCCGGCGAGTTGTACCCTAACGATTTGACCCTAAAAACATTTATGAAGACACTTCGGTCACCTCCACTTATTTTGGAGTCCAAACAAAACATAAAAACATTAACAACATACTAGAACACACAACCACGTAAAAGACTAGTTTCTGAACGTCTTGGTCGTCCCTTAACGTTTGACTTCAAACTCAACTAAACTGACTAAAAAGGCTATTTTACATTATTTTAACAAGTTTTTAATACCTAAAACCCATGTGAGGCTCTACTCTATCCTACTTCATTTTTGAGGGGTGTTACAATATCCCCCACTTAGGAACATTCGTCCTTGAATGACACTTAAAACACTTTCGAGGACTCAATGACACAACTAGCAGCTCATAACAAGCATGTAATATCATTACTACATCACACATCAAGGAGGAAACATCAACCCCACATAAAAGCATTACAACAATTCTATCATGCAATTCAAGGAAGTAGGAATAACCTCTACCAGTCAATATGCACAAAACTTTACCATTTCTCATTTCTTTGGAGGAACTTCCTTCTCCATAGCATATCATTCTCATTACAACATTTATAGGCTCACCATACTATTTCTCTCAAAAGCATAATCATGCAACATCAAGATCACATCAAGGCATGCTCGACTAGGCATCTCATGAAGCCATTTAAACAATTCTTCATAAATGCATATAAATCATGAGGGACATAATCATGAAAACTCATTTATTTATTTAAACAATAATTCAACTAAAATAAGCACATCATAAGGAGAATATGGAAACTCAACTCACATAAGACACCAACATGCAACTTGCTACTAAGTACTCTTTGTTTCAAGCTTGAATTAGAATAGAAGGAAAAGATAAGGATATCAACAACATTACTACTCAACTCATCATCCCCCAGTTGGGGTAAACCCATTTAAGGTTATCATCAAACAACAAATAAAATTGACTCACCTTCATTTGTTCCCTTATCCTTGTTAGCTTGAAGCATATTCAAACGGTTCCTCTTAGGAGCATTTGGATCCGGGCCATCATGAGCAACTTGATTGGTCTCTTTCCCTTTTGCCTTAAGTGTAGGGCAATCTCTCATCTTATGACCCTTACTCCCACATCCAAAGCATCCATCCGTGCCGGCAAGACACTTGCCCAAATGTTGCTTTGCACAAGTAGCACACCTAGGCCTCTCAATAGTAGAACCTCCTCCATTCCCTCTACGAGGTTGAGGGTTAGACACCCTATCATTGTTGACCATTGAAGAATCTTGGTTATATAACCTCTTCTTAGACCTAGATTGGTTTTGTTCATCCGGCCTAGACCTCTTCATATCTCTATTCATTCTCTTAAGCTTTGTCTTCTCAAGTTGTTGAGCATAAACCATAAGCCTAGATATATCCATATCATGAAGGAGCATGGCCGTATGATACTCTTCTTCAACCAAACTGAAGACCCCCATCACAAACTTATTCATTCTAGCCCTAGAATTTGCTACAAAGGTAGGAGCATACTTCAAGCCATCTCTTGTGACGACGATTCAACTCTTTCTGTGTGAACACATACCGGAGGCTTTTATGATTTGTGAACACATATACATGAACACATACAAGTAGTGTCTCCAAATCTTTAGGGCAAATACTACGACTCCAAGTTCGAGGTCATGAGTTGGGTTGTTCTTCTCATGCACCTTAATCTTCCTAAAAGCATTAGTTATGACCTTACCTCGCAACATCAACACACAACCTAGGCCGACCCTAGATGCATCACAATAAATCACATAACTGTCTGAACCCTCTAGTAGAGTCAAGACCGGAGTTGTAGTAAACCTAGTCTTCAGTTCTAAGAAACTTTTCTCACAATCATATGACCACTGAAATTTGACTTTATTCTGAGTCAAATTGGTAAATGGGGAAGCTATGGATGAAAATTGTTCAACGAATCTCTTGTAATAACCAGCCAAACCCATAAAACTTTTGATATCTTTTGGAGAGGTGGGTCTGGGACAGTGTGTACTGCCTCAATTTTTTGAGAATCCACTCGGATCCCTTTGCTAGATACAACATGAACAAGGAAAGTAAGGGACTGTAGCCAAAATTCACATTTGGTAAACACATCGAATAGATGGCAATCTTCGATAGTACACATGACAAATCTCAGATGAGTTGCATGCTCCTCCTCACTCAAAGAATAAATGAGGATATCATCAATAAAGACGATGACGAACAAGTCCAAATACTGTTTGAACACCCTATTCATTAAGTCCATGAAAGCTGCAAGATCATTTGTTAGTCCAAAAGACATAACTACAAATTCATAATGACCATACCAAATTATGGAGGGTGTCTTTGGAATGTCACTATACATGATAATGAAATGATGATAGTCGGATCTGAGGTCTATCTTAGAATAGCAACTAGCACCCTGAAGTTGGTCGAACAAGTCATCAATCCTAGGGATATGATATTTGTTCTTGATTGTGACTTTGTTCAACTACAGATAGTCAATGCACATTCTAAGAGAACTATCTTTCTTTTTCACAAACAGCACTAGAAAACCCCATGAAGAGATACTAGGTCGTATGAAGCCCTTATATAGAAGGCCTTTAACGAATCTTTCAATTCCTTAAGCTTAGATGGAGCCATTCTCTAAAGAGGAATAAAAATGGGCTGGGTATTTGGAAGGAGATCTATTTCAAAGTCGATTTGCATTTTGGGAGGAACTTCGGGAAGACCTTCTGGGAACACGTCTAAAAACTCATTTACTACAGGGACTTACTCATGAGTTGGGGTTTTGGAGTTTGAATCGTTAACTCGAACAAGATGATGGATATACCCTTTTGCGATCATCTTCATGGACTTAAGGTAGGAGATAAATTGACCTAAAGGCACTGAGCTACTACCCTTCCACTCTAAGACTGGCTTGTTTGGAAACTAAAACCGAACAATCCTAGTTCTACAATCAACAAAGGCATAACATGAATTTAACCAATCCATGCCTAGTATGATACAAAAATCTACCATTTCTAACTCTACAAGATCTTCTGAGGTGAATTTCTGAGATACTTTGACAGGGCAATTTATGTATACATGTCTAGCTATAGTTAAGTCAACAATTAGAGTAGAGACTGAGAAGGGTTGTGAGAGAGTTTCTGTACTGACACCAAAGTTTACTGCTAGATAGGGAGTTGCAAAAGACAATGTAACCCATGGATCTAGTAATGTATAAAAATCTAAATGAAAGACCTGTAACATACTAGTGGCCACATCACGAGAACCTTCTTGGTCCTAGAGAGCCTGAAGAGCACATAGCCTATTTTGGTGTTGACCGCCACTTGTACCAGATGAGGCACCCTGCTGAGTGGGGTGGCTTGCTGGTGCTGCTGAAGTAGTATAGTAAGCCCTGTTACCTCCCTGCCCCTGCCTGGTAGAATGACAATCCTTCAACCTATGACCAGACTTACTGCATCCCAAACACCCCTCTCTGGCAGCAAAACACTCACCTGGATGGTTCTTACCACACTTTGGGTAATTTGGAAAAGTACGTTTACCTGAAACACTCCCCTATTGCTTAGAGGTTGATGCCTTTACTTTCTGATCCTATTGAAACCAGTGGGATAGAGTGCTAGCTAATGAAAGTTCTAGTGTTGTAGACCTTAATTGAAACTGTGAGCAATTTCCACCACTTGATCTCTGCTGAGAGTATTCATAATACTTTGCCCTAGCCTTCTTGTTGTCGCTAGCCATTTTCCTAAGATTATCTCCCTCAACCAGCTGAGCATGAGTCATGAGTCTGGAGATATCCATATCACCTAACAACATAGAATTCCTACACTTGGTCTTTACTAAATCAGATACTCCAAGCAAAAAATTGCTCATTTGTGCCCTCGAATAAACAACAATATGTAGAGCATACCTAGATAGCTGAGTGAACTTTAGTTCGTACTCTTGGACCGACATTGAACCCTGCTTCAAGTTCATAAAATCTTGTGACTTAGCATCTCTCAACTCCCCAGGGAAGAACCTACCCAGAAAAGCTCCAATAAAATAATCCCAAGTCATAGGAGCTGCATCCGCACTCTTGTTGTCTTTCAACTGAGTGAACCAACTATTAGCTACATCCTAAAGTTGGTATGATGCTAGCTCCACCCTATAACTTCCGATCACTTACATCACCTAACTTCATCAATGAAGTTCTGTGGGTCCTCACCAACCTTTGACCATAAAAATTCTGGCATATTCATACGAACAAAGTCTTGAACCGTAGCTACAGATGATCCACCATTTGTTTTCGTAGGAAATAGGGCCTGCTGACTGTTCTGATTGGCTACACTCTGAGCCAAGAGCTGGACCACGTTCACAAATTCAACATTCATAAACTCTTGGTTTAGGACTGCAAGAACTACATTAGCATTGGGTGCCTTAGCATTCCGTTTGTTAGATCTACGAGGAGGCATGATCTGAAATGTATAAAGATGGACTAGAAGGGAGACTTTGAATCATACCTTACGCATGATAAGAATAGCAAAGAAAGTGATGTTTTTCTTAAAACAATTCGTAGCATCCTCCTCATAGGTGTGGTACGCTTCACACTCATGAAAGGAACTCTACTTAGTGCGACATTCAGACATCCTAGGAACTGAAGCCTGAGCATCTTTGGCGATTCGCCGAAAGGACAGACTTCGTCCTTTGTTCGAGTATGCGAAGCCCTGAAGGAAGGGGATAAAAAAGGCGATGAAAAGAGCAGTCGGTGCTTCACCGAATAGTTCCGTGAAGTAATATTATACCGCCCAATGGTCCAGAACGTGAAGGTGCTGAAGGCAAGCACGAAGCGGTGATGAGACAGACGAATGGGGAATTGCCGAAGTCATTTGTCGACATCGACTAACTTCACCGAAAGATCCACCAACACTATTTTCTGAAGTCGATAAATACTAAACTTATTATTATTTTTAAGTGTGGAACTTTTATTTTTAATTTCCAGAATAGAATAGTACTTTTTAGATATTTTCTCTCAAGTTTGGAGAGGGTTTTTGGGAACTTGAAGAAAGGAGTTCATCTTCCCCAAGTTGGAAGTGGGTCTTCTCTATTCTTCTTCCTTTGCTTAAATTAAGGTTTAATTTCTTATACCCATTTGATTTTACAATCATTTGAGGTGTATTTTGTTATTTCTTGATGTGTGGCTACCCCATTCTTGGGGTGTAATTTAGCAAATATGTGTTGATATTATTGTTGGGTCTTGCTTGCTGATAGGTTAGATGTAGTTTAATGGTAATTTCGTCTAGTGGTTGTGGTTTAGTCTAAAGGGTTTGTAGTTGCAAATACAAAGCCACCCATTTGTTTTCGGCTTGCCCGAGCGGAAGGTCGTGAAACCAAGACCACTGATTGATTGCCTAAGGAGTGGGTCGACATGAGGTTCTGCCCGAGAGGGTGATCCCTAATCCCATATCCTAACACTCAGCTTGAGAGAGTGAGTGGGGTAAGGCGTAGGCTGGTCTTCATGTGGCGAAATGGGTATCCGAGAGGAACATATTTGAAACGGGGTAAGTTGCCCGAGAGGGAACTTATTTCCATTTAAAGCTTAGCCTAGGCACTATTATCTTACAAATTTCTTGTGAAAAGCCTGTACCCAACTATTTATCTCAACTTGTATTGTGGTCACACCCTAATAATTTTTCCCCATGCTTGATTTTCTTGTTAATTTTTGTTGCTTTTACTACCTGTAACAAATCGTGTCACCTGTTTTATTTACCATGTTTTTACTAGTTAATATCTTTAGCTACGACTAGTTAGAGCTAAATTTTACTTTTCTATCAATTCTCAAAACCACTCCCTTTGGACACGACCCTAACCTTTAGTTGGGTTACTATACTATCGACGATCGTAGACACTCATACAGTAGGTTAGTGTCGTTGGTCACGATAAGCATCAAAATGGGGGCGCTGCCGGGGAATGGTGTTACTTAATAATTTGTAGTTTACTAACTATTTTGTTCTTCTTAGCTGTAGTTTACTAACTTTATTTTGAGTTTTGTTTTGCTGGTTTGTATATTGAAACAGGAAAGATTAGCATGAATGGTAACTATGGGTACCGAATGGACCAAGTGCTATATTTTCTCTACCAAGCGTCGAAATAGGGGTTGCCTCATGAAAATGAGGTCAACCTCACTAATGGAAGTTGTGTGAGAAACTGTGTCGTGCCACGACGTTAAATAAGGCGATGTTTGGGAGGGAACCCAAAACCTTCTTTATTGATTTAAGTTACTTTGATGAAATAATGGTGTGTTGTTTGCACAGGTGCAAGGGTGGAAGTTGAATGAGAAGTATAGATTGGCAAACGAAAAGCTCGGTCAGTGAATCGCCGATTGGTTCGGCAACCCCGACGCACTCCACCATTTGATTCAACCTAGTTTGGGATTGGGACTTTAAAACTCGGCGAACTCAACGAAATTATTGCTGAGTCGCTGAGTATATCATTGATTCTGATGCAGGCCGCCGTTTGGATCTACATCTCGACTGAAGGTCCTGTAAAACTCGGTGAGATAAGTAAACACTCTGTGAATCGCCAAGAGGTTTGGCGATCGGGACTAATGTCACCGAATGGACAAGATCTTGACGGTCTTCAGCCAAAGAGTATTTTGGTTAGTTCATTTGTGCGCGGCATTGGATTACATTGCTTCCTAGCGTTTCAATAACCATTTGAGCAGCGCAAAAGACATGGCTAAATCCAAAGTTGCAGAAAGAGACGTGCCACCACGATACATAAGAGCACAAAATTTCAGTAGAGATGCAGAATAGCCGAACAAGACCAAAGCAAAGAGCAAGATCAAGGAAGCCAGTTCCAGTAGGAAGATTCCTATTGACACTAATATCCATTCGTGGAGCCGAGGGTTCATCAATGTGGTAGATGCCTTTGGAGCAACTCATGATTTGGATAATATGGTTAAGGCTAATCTCACTACAGCAGCTGAAGCAGAGAACCAGAGTCAGAATGATAATACTCAGGGCACTGATGCCCAAACAAATGGAGCGACTGATTAGATAGGATCACCTCTTTACCTCCTTCTCTGTCTTTCTTTATTCTAGATTTTGAATATTTTGTTACTTGCATTTGAGGACAAACGCATTTCTTTTGTAGTGGGGTGAGGCCCACACTTTTTTTGTTGATATTTGTGTTTTTGCGTATAATTGGGTTGTCTATTTTAAATTGTTCTTAAAATTGCTTTGCGGTTGTTTGAGCTTATGACTTATTTTGGTTTAATTGCAAAATAATTTTGACCCTTCAGTAAAAAATTTGTTTTTCAAAAATTTTCGCCATTGCTTATATTGAAAGTAGATATTCTCGTACAAATTTAAGTCTTGGTTTCGATCAATACCGATGACTTAAATAGTGCTCTCAATCGAACAAACATGGATCTGCGGCTACAATGAGACCAAATGAAGTTACATAGGCAATATGTGAACTCTTAGCATCTCGTTGTGATTAACCATGTATCAAATTGATTTCTCTTGTGATGATCGTTGCACACTAGCGAAAGTGTGTGGTCTTGTTTGCCTTTAGTATCGATGTCTTGTGTGATGAGCTTACTTTGAACCATGCTTGAATAAACCTAGAATTTTCCCTGTTAGTGTTATTGATTTAGTAAGGTGTTCTCTTGAATGATCTTAGGCAACTTTAAAGAGTGTGTGCCATTTGACATATACCTCTTTTGTGACCCACCCGTGAGCGTGTGAAAGTTTTTTCAACACCCCTTGAGCCTTACCCTTCTTTGAAAGAAAACTTGATAAAACCTAGACCCTTTATTCAACCACCTCTTGTAAACCTCAAGTCTGTGATGTAGTGAATAGCCAACCTAAGCAAAAAGCTTAACTTGGGGTGTGGTGAAAAGGAAAAGAAGAGGTCAACAAGTGCAAGAAAAGTCTCTTCTAACTCATGGTCTTGTGGAAAAATGTAAGCCCTCCATATATAAAAAAAAAAAGAGAGAATAAGAGAAAAAAAAATGAAATAGAAGACTGTGGAATAAAAGTCCAAAAGAAATGGAGTTTCCAAGCAATCCATGGAGTGAATAATAAGATTACTTAGAAGCACCAGAAGAAAAATTGATAGAAGAAGGTGAAGAAAAGGAAGTGTTGAAAGCTCCACAATTCATGAGGATCTTTAGTCACTGAGCCTAAATGACCATACCATTACACTTAGCCCCATTACAAGCCTTAGAAAGACCTTTTTGATCTTTAGGAAGCCGAATTGAAAGTCGATTGGAAAATAAGGGAAAACCTATGAGTGAAAACATGCATTGTGTTCCTCTTTTTTGAGTGTGAGCGTTGCATTTGATTCCTGATCTTGAATTGATTAACCTCTGTGTGTGAATATGGAATCATTCTTCATATGAGGGCATTTAGATACATTTTGTTGAGCTTGAACTTGCACAAGTAGCAAGTATTGCGAGCATGAGAATCTTTGGTAATGGTGTGTCACAACTTAAATCTTTGAGTACACAATTGATCCTTGCATAAGTAAATTGAGTCTTGTTGTGTGCACTAATGATTGAGTCTTCTGTAAAACTGTTTGAGACACCCTTTTTGAACGGCTGAACGCAAGTTTGCTTGAGGACAAGCAAAATATTAAGTTGGGGTGTTGATAAGTCCATAAATTGGACTCATTTAGGGCTTTATTTTAATAGAAATAGTGTCCTCGAATGCTTATTTTGTCTCAATATCTGATGAAAACTCTTAAGTTTTAGGTATTTGAAGTTTTAGTGGAAGCATGGACACTTAGGCGCAAAAAGGAACAAGAAGGCTGAAAAGAATGAAGAAGCTAAAGCTTGAGCATCGCCAAGCACCTTTGGCGATTCACTGAAAGGACAGACTCCACCCTTTGTTCCAGTATGCAAAGCCTTGAAGGGAGGAGATCAAAAAGGCGATGAAAGGAGTAGTTGGGGTTTTCCGAATAGTTCCACGAAGAAATACTATACCGCCAAATGGTCCAAAACGTGAAGGTGCTGAAGGCAAGCATGAAACAGCGATGAGACAGGCGAAGGGCGAATCGCCGAAGTCATTCAGCGACATTGAGTAAATTTGCCGAAAGATCCATCAGCACTATTTTCTTAAGTCTATAAATACTGAACTTATTATAATTTTTAAGTGTGGAAATTTTATTTTTAATTTCCAGAATAGAGTAGTACTTTTTAGATATTTTGTCTCAAGTTTGGAGAGGGTTTTTGGGAACATGAAGAAAGGAGTTTATCTTCCCCAAGTTGGAAGTGGGTCTTCTCTATTCTTCTTCCTCTGCTCAAATTAAGGTTTAATTTCTTCTACCCATTTGATTTTACTATCATTTTAGGTGTATTTTGTTATTTCTTGATGTGTGGCTAGAAACCCCCATTCTTGGGGTGTGATTTAGCAAATATGTGTTGATATTATTGTTAGGCCTTTCTTGCTGAAAGGTTAGATGTAGTTTAATGGTGATTTCACCTAGTGGTTGTGGTTTAATATAAAGGGTTTGTAGTTGCAAATACAAAGCCATCCATGTGTTTTCAACTTGCTCAAGAGGGAGGTCGTGAAACCAAGACCACTAGACTGATTTTCTAAGGAGTGGGTCGACATGAGGTTCAGCCCGAGAGGGTGATCCCAACTCCCATATCCTAACACTCAGCTCGAGAGAGTTAGTAGGGTAAGGCGTAGGCTGGTCTTCATGTGGCGAATGTGTGTCTGAGAGGAACGCATTTGAAACGGGGTAAGTTGCCTGAGAGGGAACTTATTTCCATTTAAAGCTTAGTCTAGTCACTATTATCTTACAAATTTCTTGTGGAAAGCATGTACCCAACTATTTATCTCAACTTGTATTGTGGTCACACCACAAGAACATTTCCCCATACTTGATTTTCTTCTTAATTTTTGCTTCTTTTACTACTTGTAACAAATTGTGCCACCCTTTTTATTTACCATGTTTGTACTCGTTAATATCTTTAGCTACGACTAGTTAGAGCTAAATTTTACTTTATATCAATTCTCAAAACCACTCCCTTGGGACATGACCCCAACCTTTAGTTCGGTTTCTATACTATCGACGATAGTAGACACTCATATCGTAGGTTAGCGTCGTTGGTCACGATAAGCATCAACATTGCGCCACTGCCGGGGAGTGTTGTTACATGATAATTTTTAGTTTAGAAGAAAAATGTTCTTCTTAGCTGTAGTTTACTAACTTTATTTTTAGTTTTGTTTTGCTTGTTTGTATATAGAAACAGGAAAGATGAGCATGAATAATAACTATGGGTACCGAATGGACCAAGTGTTATCTTTTCTCTACCAAGCGCCAAAATAGGGGTGGCCTCATGAAAATGAGGCCAACCTCACTAATGGAACTTGACTGAGAACCTGTGTCGTGCCACGACGTTAAATAAGGTGTTATTTGGGAGGCAACCCAAAACCCTTTTTATTGCTTTAAGTTACTTTGATGAAATAATGGTGTGTTGATTGCGCAGGTGAAAGTGTGGAAGTTAAATGAGAAGTATAGATTGGCAAACGGAAAGCCCGGTCGGCAAATTGCCGATTGGTTCGGTAACCCCGACACACTCCACCGTTGGACTAAACCTAGTTTGGGATTGGGTCTGCAAAACTCGGCAAACTCAACGAAATTATTGGCGAGTCGCCGAGTATATCGGCGATTCTGATGCAGACCCCCATTGGGATCTTCATCTCGACTGAAGGTCCTGTAAAACTCGGCGTGATAAGTAAATACTCTGCGAATCGCCAAGAGGTTCGGCAATCGGGACTAATATCACCGAATGGACAAGAACTTGATGGTCTCTCAGCCAAAGTGTATTGTGGTTAGTTCATATGTGCACGAGATTGGATTACATTGCTTCCTAGCGTTTCAATAACCATTGGAGCAGCGCAAAAGACAAGGCCAAATCCAAAGCTGCAGGAAGAGACGTGCCACCCCGACACATAAGAGTACCAAATTTCAGGAGAGATGCAGAAAAGCCGAACAAGACCAAAGCAAAGAACAAGATGAAGGAAGCCAGTTCCAGTAGGAGGATTCCCAATTACACTAATGTCCATTCGTGGACCCGAGGGTTAATCAATGTGGTACATGCCTTTGGAGCAGCTCATGATTTTGATAATATGGTTAAGACTAATCTCACTGCAGTAGCTGAAGCAGAGAATCAGAGTCAGAATGATAATACTCAGGGCACTGATGCCTTGACAGATAAAGTGAGTGCTTAGACAGGATCCCCTCTTTACCTCTTTCTCTATCTTTCTTTATTCTAGATTCTGAATATTTTGTTACTTGCATTTGAGGACAAACACATTTCTTTTGTGGTGAGGTGAGGCCCACACCTTTTGTGTTAATATTTGTGTTTTTTTGTATAATTGGGTTGTCTATTTTAAATTGTTCTTAAAATTTCTTTGCGGTTGTTTGAGTTTATGGCTTATTTTTGTTTAATTGCAAAATAATTTTGACCATTCTGAAAAAAATTTGTTTTTCGAAAATTTTCGCCACCGCTTGTGTTGAAAGTAGATATTCTCGTAAAAATTTAAGTCTCGATTTCGATCAATACCGATGACATAGTGCTCTCAATCGAACAAACATGAATCTGCGGCTACAATGAGACCAAATGAAGTTACATAGGGAATATGTGAACTCTTTGCGTCTCGTTGTGATTAGCCATGTATCAAATTGATTTCACTTTTGATGATCGTTCCACACTAGCGAAAGTGTGTAGTCTTGTTTGGATTTAGTATCAAATACAAAGCCACCCAAGTGTTTTTGGCTTGCCCGAGAGGGACGTCGCGAAACCAAGACCACTAGACTTATGGCCTAAGGAGTGGGTCGACATGAGGTTCAGCCCGAGAGGGTTAGCCCTAGTCCCATATACTAACACTCATATTGAGAGAGTGAGTGGGGTAAGCCGTATGCAGGTCTTCATGCGGCAAATGGGTGTCCGAGATGAACGCATTTGAAACAGGGTAAGTTGCCCCAGAGGGAACTTATTTCCATTTAAAGCTTAGCCTAGTCACTATTATCTTACAAAATTCTTGTGAAAAGCATGTACCCAACTATTTATCTCAACTTGTATTACGGTCACACCTTAATAATATTTCCCCATACTTGATTTTCTTGTTAATTTTGCTGCCTTTGCTACATGTAATAAAACCTCAAAATCGATATTTGACACTTTCATGTCACCCCTTTTATTTACCATGTTTTTACTCGTTAATATCTTTAGATACGACTAGTTAGAGCTAAAATTTTATTTTCTATCAATTCTCAAAACCACTCCCTTGGGACACGACCCCAACCTTTAGTTGGGTTACTATACTATCAACGATTTTAGACACTTATACCGTAGGTTAGTGTCGTTGGTCAAGATAAGCATCACGAGTCAAACTGAAAAACCCATTAGTAGTTTGGTTTGGTATTGAAAAAGAAACTCGACTATATTTGGGTTGGTTTGGTTTTAACTAAACGAACCAACCCGAGACCAAATCATCCCGACATTATATAGATAATTTTAAAATTTTATTTTATACATAAAAATATTTACTTTGATATAATTTTTAAATATTTCTTCTACTTTTTCATCGTTTTTATCTTTTAATATATTATTTCAAGTTTGAAACTTAGAATTCTTAATTGTCCAAAAAATATTATAGTCCATAGATGTTGGTAATTATAATAAATCTTAAATCGAAATCAAATTAATATTAAAGAAAAAAGAAAATCAATTCAACACTAAGAATGGAAATAATATTGAATACTTGCTCTTTAGTTTTACATCGGTTTAGGTAATTAAAATACATAATCTAATTTTAATTTTCTTTAATATTTAGTCATGTAACTAATACTTATTAAACTTATTTTAGCATGATTTAGTACTTTTAAATTATGATCATTTTCATTATGACTTATTAATTTGCAATATTTGTTTAACGCGATTTCATTATTATTTTTTGTTGGATATTTTAATGTCATTAATCATATCATATTTTTTGTTATTTTATTAAAAAAAACACCTTAGATAGTTGTATTTTGGTAGGACTAAAGAAATATTTGAAGTTGTCATGACACAGGGGTAACCCCTAGACATAAACAAGGCGTAGTCGACCTCTAAGAGGTCTCATACAAGCCCTAGCATCATCAAAACATAAGGAAGTAGAAATAATGCGAAAAAATTAAAACTTTACAATCGAAATTCAAACTTCATTTTCATAGAAGGAAAATAGTTGGAATCTAGACTCTTAGTCTCATACACCATCTAAGTAAAATATATAATCTCAAATAAGGTCAATAGCCCTTTAGACATCATAGTCTCATTTTAAGAAGTACATAGAAAGTTTACAAAGTCTATTACAATAAGAAAGAACATAAAGTGGCATCAAATGCTTGTCCTCGGATCTTGAGAACCTACCACAAGTCTTGGAGAAGTCTATTCCAAGTCTTCTTCAAAGTAGGGAGTGGAAGTCCTAGCCGGAACCTACACTCATAAGATGTAGAAGGGAAAAAAGGGTTAGCACATAATATGTACTAAGTATGGAAATATGCATAAAAACATTATAACATGCAAAAAGGACATTTTTTTAAATAAAATATATGCATTTATGAGGTTTTGAAACCAACTTGCATCATCAACATAAGATACAAGCCAATAACACAATTATATTCACAATATAGTAAAGACATGACCATAGCTACCCCTAAGGTCCACTTGTGCCATGGGTGGCTGGCATCCCATAATACCAACCTTACTAAGCATACCTTAGGAACTACCTTGGTCACACATATTACTTATAGACTTCATCACATTCAATAATCATAAGTAGAGGATTAGTCATGTATAACATTTGAATATAAGGACAAGTCATTCATAGAAACTATTTATTCAATATACATGCATGCATTCATCGCTCAACATAGTAATGAGAACAATCTATATAATCCTACCATGTTTAATAGTGCAATGAAAAAGTGAAGTCCCATACGCCCACTCCTACCTAGCAACCTTACTAAGAAGTTATATAGTAGTTCATGCTTCATCCATTATCTCATTATCTAGGGAAAAACAACCATAACCGACATAGACCATAAGAGCTACATGGAATCCGGTGTCTAAACCCCACACCGTAAAGAGGTGTTCTACTAGCCTAAGGTAGAACTAAGTATATAGCTATAAGGTGGATCTACTAGCTAAATCCTATGTTGGCACATATTTATCGAATAGGGAGATTGCGTCTAGAAACTCTACCTCTTGCATTAACGGAGGAGTCCCCATCTCATGAGTTTACTAAGATGACCCAACCTCTTGCATTAACGTGAGGGTATTTCCCTCATTGGCCATATCCACTCGGTGCTTAGTATTATTTCCCAAATAATTATCATTAGTCTTTCTTTTGTAACTACATGTGTGAAGGATTTTTCAACCCTTCATTCAATACAATTCAATAAGTATCTCATAGATTCACTAAGGTGAGAATGCACTTTCAACCTACAATCAACATTAGCATGTGAGTACAACTTTCACATTAACATTAATAGTGTCTTCATGAGAACTATAATTTCAATCAACACAATACATTAACATCATTCTAAGCAATTTATGCAACATCGTATGTAAGGGATAAGGGAAGTAAGGCCATTCACCAATTACCTCACTTTGCACCATTGTCATAAAATCTTTACCCTTCAAGTAAATCCCAAGTTCATATACAACATTCCTCAATATGTACATAATCCTAGCATTTTACCTCTTTTAGGGTCATGAATCAAGTATAACAATTACACCTAAATATACTACAACAGGCATGAGGAAACACGATTCAACAACTAAATAATCATAGATACAATTCATAGTAATCATCTTGCATCAATACCTTCCCTAACATTCATGAAATTGGGGTCATGGGTGCACATGAGTTCATGGGGATTTTTACAATAGAAATCGCCAATTATCATCAATTTATCCATGATATAAGTCAAATAACATAATGAAAATGTTTTAAGGATGAACCCATGGCTAGAATAGAAACCCTAGTTTTTAGTCAAGATACCAATTTCGAAATGAGAGTTTTGAAGGACTTCATGAAGAAACTATTCTATGAATGAAGATCCCCATACCTTAATAGAAGCTTTGCCCACGAATTGGAGTTAAAATCTTGGAGCTTGAACCCTAATCTTCAAGTTCTTGGTGTTCTTCAATGGAAGAAATTCTAGAGAGGGAAATATTGAAAGGATTTGGGTCTTCTTTTATTTCTTTTAAGAGTGCTTAAAAAGGGAGAATTTGACTCTAAAAAGTATTTCTATTCGGTAGGAAAAGAGTAGAAACTGTTGGTTTAAGTTTAGGAAAGATTTACTAAAAGACCCTTCATTAAACTCCAAATTCTAGCCTTCATATGCTGATGCTCGCTCATTGGCAGCCTTTCGCTCGCCAAGGCACTTTGGCAACTCGCCTAATACACCTTAGGCTCGCCCAAAGTTATAGTGAGCTCCATAAATTGGAAGCTCACTTAGGCGATGGGGAGGGGCTCTGGGCGAATCACCAACCCATTGGGCGACCCTCAGCCCATCTCACCCTTTGTTACAGTAGCTGGGACTAGTGAGGAGGTTGTCCATTAGGCGAGAAGAGTCCTTTGGCGCATCGCCAAGGCTCATGGGCGAAGCTAATGTCCATCGCCGAATGGTCTTGAGGTAACTGTTGTTTTTCCTTCATTTTTATTAGGTAGTTTAAGGTCCTAGACTTCACCCTAGACTCCTTCTTTAACCACTTAAGATCTAAGACAACCTAGTCTTTGCTTTAAGGTTACTTTGACCCACACATTGAGGCTCTTGTTTTTCCTACCATTTTTCGATGTTTTACATTATATCCTCCTTGGGGACATTCATCCTCGAATGATAATCTGGACACCTTATGGAAGTGTAGACTCAAGACTAGCAGCCCAACAAGTATGCAACAAACAGAAAAATGCAAGACTCATAGGAGGAAACATCAACCCCATTATAAGACATGATCAATGCATCACAAGAAAGTAGGAACTACATCTACCAACTCAATAAGCGTGGAAACTCATGAATTCTCATTCATATAGGAGGGACTAACTTCTCCAACCCAAGTAAGCTCAACACAACAATATAGAGCCAATAAGCCATTCATCAACATAACTAAACATGTTCATAATTTCACCTCATGAAATAAAAAATTGCACTCATCATATAAAAAAATGCAATCAATATGAGGAATATGTAATCCATGAAAACTCAATATATGCTAATCATGAATTGTCACAAGAACATGCACAACATAAGAAAATAATGAAACTCATAAAATGCACATGACTCCCAAACTACTAAACTTAAAAGGAACTACTTAGATCAAGTGTAGGTAGGAGTAGAAGGAAAAAGATGAGGATAGCGGGACATCATATCGGCATCGGTCTCCCATGTAGCACCCTTAACAAGGTGATTCCTCCAAAGAACCTTAAAGAAGGCTACTTCCTTGTTTCTCAACCTCTTCACTTGCCGGTCTAAAATTTCAACCTGGACCTCTTCATACGAAAGGTTTTCATCAACTCCTAAACTTTCTAAAGGAAGGATGGAAACCGGGTCTCCAATACACTTCTTGATCATAGAAACATGAAACACCGGGTGAATCGGAGCCAACTCATTTGGCATGTCCACCTCATAAGCAACTTTTCCAATGCGCTCCAAGACTTGGTATGGACCCACATATCGGGGACTAAGTTTCCCTTCCTTGCCAAAACTCATCACACCTTTCATAGGTGAGATTTTTAAGTAGACCCAATCACCAACCTCAAATTCAAGATCTCTTCTTCTATTGTCGGCATAGGACTTTTGCCGACTTTGGGCCGTCTTCAACCTCTCTCCAATGAGTTGAACTTTCTCAATGGAATCATAGACTAGTTCGGGACCAATTAGAGCAAACTTGGCTACTTCAAACCAACACACCGGTGATCTAAACCTCCTACCATATAACTCTTCAAACGGAGCTGTGGCAATGCTTGAGTGGTAACTATTGTTGTACGCAAATTCAATCAATGGAAGATGATCGTCCCAACTACCCTTGAAATCAATGACACATGCTCTTAACATGTCCTCTAGGGTTTGAATGGTGTATTCAGCTTGACCATCCATTTGAGGGTAGGAAGCGGTACTAAGTTTAACATTGGTACCAAGCCCTTGTTGAAAAACTTTACAAAAATGTGAAGTAAATTGAGCACCTCGATCCGATATGATAGACAAGGGAACCCCATGCAACTTTACCACCTCTTTAATGTACAATTTGGCATAATCTTCCGCCGACAAGGTAACCTTAAAGGGAATAAAGTGAGCGGACTTGGTCAATCTATCCACAATGACCCATATGGAATCATGTCGCCTTTTTGTACGAGTCAACCCCATAACAATGTCCATATTCACCTCCTCCCACTTCCAAATGGGAATGTTAATATCTTGAAGAAAACCTTCAGGTTTCATGTGCTCGGCCTTAACTTGTAGACAATTCAGACATTTGGCTATAAAACCCGTATATCCTTCTTCATGCCATTCCACCAATAGACTTCCCGTAGGTCACGATACATCTTGGTGGCTCCTGGATGAATAGAATTTCACGAACCATGAGCCTTTTCTAGAATTTTCTCCCTCAAACCATCAACATTCGGCACAGACAACCTACCTTGGTACCTAAGCACCCCATCTTCCCCTTGGGAGAAAAACCTAAATGGACTTGTCGAGAACCGATTCTTTCAATTCCATCAAAATAGGATCAAGATGTTGCTTAGACTTCACATCAACAACAAAGGATGATTCAGAACTATGATGAATCATGACTCCACCCTTGGTGGAATCCACTACTTGCACACCCTACCGGGCCAACCCGTGTACATCACAGACCAATTCCTTCTTCCCATCCTCTATATGAATAACACTACCCATGGACAATCTACTCAAGGCATCTGCAACCACATTAACTTTTACGGGGTTGTATAGGACACTCATGTCATAATCTTTCAAGATTTCCAACCACCTTCTTTGCCGGAGATTTAAATATTTTTGGCTAAACACATATTGGAGACTGTTGTGGTCGGTACACACATCTACGTGTACCCCATAGAGATAGTATCTTCATATCTTCAAGAAAAAAACCACCACCGCTAAGTCAAGGTCATGGGTTGGGCAGTTCTTCTCATGTATCTTTAATTGCCTTGAAGCATAGGCGATTACTTTCCTTGTTGCATTAGAACACATCCCAACCCTACCCTCGAAGCATCACAATACACTACAAATCCGTTGGTACCCTCCAGTAAGGTTAACACCGGAGCGGAGGTGAGTTGATCCTTCAACTCTTGAAAATTCTTTTCACAAGACTCTGACCATTCGAACTTGCACTTCTTTTGGGTTAAGGCTGTTAATGGAGAAGCAATAGATGAGAAGCCCTCTAGAAATCTCCTATAGTACCCGACCAATCCCAAAAAGCTTCGAATATCGGTAGGACTTACGGGTCTAGGCCAACTTTTAACCGCATCTGTTTTCTTCGGATCAACTTCTATTCCCTCGCTAGAAATAATCTGATCGAGGAAAGTAACCTACCTTAACCAAATTTTGCAGTTGCTAAACTTAGCATACAACCTTTCGTCCTTGAGGACTTGCAACACCATCCTCAAATGTTTCATGTGTTCACTCTAACACTTAGAATATATTAAATTATCATCAATAAAAATGAACACAAACAAATCAAGATATTGCCTAAATACCCTATTCATAAGGTCCATGAATGCCGCCAGGGCATTTATGAGACCAAAAGACATGACTAGGAATTCGAAATGACCATATCTCATTTGGAAGGTTGTTTTAGGAATAACAACTCCTCTCACCCTATGTTGGTGATAAACTGACCTTAAGTCAATTTTCAAAAAAGTAGCTCGCCCATTGGAGTTGGTCAAATAAGTCGTCAATCCTAGAGAGCGGGTACTTATTCTTTATTGTGACTTTGTTCAATTGTTGGTAATCAATACACATCCTAAGGGACCCATCTTTCTTCTTCACAAACAAAACCGGTGTACCCCATAGAGATATGCTTGGTTGAATAAAACCTTTATCTAGCAAATCTTTAAGTTGAGCCTTTAATTTCATCAATTCAACTGGGGCCATCCAGTAGGGGGGAATAGTTATGGGGAGTGTATCCGGCAAAAGATCAATGCCGAAGTCTATTTTCCATTTGGGAGGGATTCCGGGCGAGTCATCGGGAAAGACTTCCGAAAAATCCCTTACTACGGGGACCGACTCTAAAGGAGGAGTCTTGGACACTAGGTCCTTAACTCTTACAATGTGATATATACACCCCTTAGAAATCATTTTACATGTTTTTAGACATGAAATGATTCGACCTCTAGGGATTAAGTTTCCCCCTTTTCAGAACGGGCTTATTAGGAAATTGAAACTTCACAACTCGGGTTCTACAATCTATGGAAGCAAAACAAGCATGCAACCAATCCATCCCCAATATGACATTGAAGTCCATCATATCTAGTTCTACCAAATCAACCAAAGTGACCCTTTGAGACAAGGAGATTGGACAACCTCTATATACCCTTTTAGCTATAACCGAATCACCTACCGAGGTAGACACGAAAAACGATTCTTTTAAGGTTTCGGGGAGCACATCAAATTTCGTAGCCACTAAAGGAGTAACAAAAGACAAAGTGGTACCGGGGTCTAATAATGCATAAACATCAATTCAAAATACTTGTAACATACCTGTAACAACGTCCGTGGAACCCTCTTGGTCACTTCTAGATTGGAGAGAACAAAAGCGATTCTTCTTGGGAGCATCGGAGTTGGAACCACTAATGGGAGCCTGGTTACCTTCTCTTTCCTTGGCCGTATGAGTTGGAAAATCTTTCAATTGGTGGCCACTTTTTCCACATCCATAACACACACCCATAACGACAAGACATTTCCCTTCATGCTTTTTACCACATTTTGCACAACTAGTTCTTTCAACATAAGGGCCACTCCTAGTGCCTTCTTGAGGCTTAGAGGTAGACTTCTTTCCTTTGTTAGGCTTAGGATCATTGGAGGGGCTTTGGTTGGTAAACCTCTTCTTAAACCTTGGTTCACCTTGACCGTCAAACTTACCTTTAGATGAATTTCCCTCATCGGCCCTTGGCCTTTTCACCTCTCTATTCTTCTTTCTAAGCCTTGAATCTTCCACTTGTTGAGCATGTACCATCAACCTAGAGATATCCATGTTGTCATGGAGCATTACTGCTCGACACTCTTCTTCAATAGCATCAGACAAACCGGTGACAAAGTGACTCATTTCATCCCTTGGATTAGAAACCAAAGAGGGAGAATATTTGGACAACTTTAGGAATTTCAATGAGTAATATTGGACACTCATCCCTCCTTGACGGAGAATAATGAACTCCTCAACTTTTTCCTCTCTCTTTTCACGGGGGAAACGCCTCTCAAGGAAATCCTTCTTGAATATCTCCCAAGTCACGGGACCCGCTCCTATAGTCCTATTATCCTTCCATTGATTGTACCAAGTTTGGGATACGTCTTTCAATTGATACCCGGCTAACTCGGCCCTTTCAATAGAAGTAACTACCATGGAATACACTATTTTGTAGACCTCCTCTACGAACTCTTTTGGGTCCTCGTCTACCTTAGATCCATAGAACATAGGTAGATTCATATGGGTAAAGTCCCTCAACCTTGACGCTATGGTACTAACATAGGGCCGGGGTCCCACATCTCGGTTAGCATGGGCCGTCAAAGCTTGTGCTTGAGTGGTGACGGCTTGAGTTTGCACCGTCATGAGTTGAGTTAGGGTATTAAGAGACGTTTTTATCTCCACATTAGGCATAGCTCCTTCATCAAGAGGGACTTGAGGGTCTTGAGGAGCATGAGGGGGAACCTTGTCATTGACATTCTCTTCTCGTGCCCTTCTTGCATTAGCCCTTCTTGTATTTATTGCCTATAATCACAAGAAAAGGATTAGGAGAAAGGACTTCAGAGAGTTAGGACTCCATAGTACGATTAAATAGAAATGAAGAAAATGAGAGTTCCTAAACTTCTTATAGCCTCCTATTCATAAGTGTGGCACACTTCACACTCATGAACAAGACTCTACTAGACGCGATTTATGAGAGGTCAACCTAAGAATTATCCCAACAACTAATGCTCTGATACCAAGTTTGTCACGACCCAGGGGTACCCCTAGACGTAAATATGGCATAGTCGACCCCGAAGGGGTCTCATACAGGCCATAGCATCATCATAACATAAGAAATAGAAATAATGCATAAAAATTAAAACTTTACAATCGAAGTTCAAACTTCCTTTTCATGAAAGGAAAATAATAGGAATCTAGACTCTTAGTGTCATACACCATCTAAGTACAATAGAAAATCTCAAATAGAGTCAATAGCCCTTTAAACATCATAGTCTCATAGAAAGAAGTACATAAAAAGTTTACAAAGTCTATTACAATAAAAAAGAACATAAAGTGGCATAAAATGCTTGTCCTCGGATCTTGAGGACCTACCACAAGTCTTGGAGAAGTCTATTCCAATTCTTTTTCAAAGTAAGAAGTGGAAGTCCTAGCCGGAACCTACACTCATAAGATATAGAAGGGAAAAAAGGGTTAGCACATAATATGTACTAAGGATGGAAATACACATAAAAACCTTAAAACATGCAAAAAGGACATTTTTTTATATAAAAGATATGCATTTATGAGGTTTTGAAACTAACTTGCATCATCAACATAAGATTCAAGCCAATAACAAAATTATATTCACAATATAGTAAAGACAAGACCATAGCAACCCCTAAGGTCCACTTGTGCCATGTATGGTTGGCATCCCATAATACCAACCTTATTACTTTTAGACTTCATCACATTCAATAATTAGAAGTAGAGGATTAGTCATGTATAACATTTGAATATAAGGACAAGTCATTCATAGCAACTATCCATTCAATATACATGCATGCATTCATCTCTCAACATAGTAATGAGAACCATCTATATCATCCTACCAAGTTTATTAGTACAATGTAAAAGTGAAGTCCCATACCCTAACTCCTACCTAGCAACCTTACTAAGAAGTTATAGAGCAGTTCATGCTTCATCCATTATCTCATTATCTAGGAAAAAACAACCATAATTGACATAGACCATGAGAGCTACATGGAATCCGGTGTCTAAACCCCACACCGTAAAGAGGTGTTCTACTTGCCTAAGGTAGAAATAAGTATATAGCTATAAGGTGGATCCACTAGCTAAATCCTATGTTGGTACACAGTTATGGGATATGGAGATTGCTTCTACAAATTCTACCTCTTGCATTAACGGAGGAGTCCCCATCTCATGAGTTTACTAAGATGACCCAACCTCTTGAATTAACGGGAGGGTCTTTCCCTCATTGGCCATATCCCCTCGGTGCTTAGTATTTTTTCCCAAATTATTATCATTAGTCTTTACATTGTATCTACATGTGTGAAGGATTGTTCAACTCTTCATTCAATACAATTCAATAAGTAGCTCATAGATTCATTAAGGTGAGAATGCACTGTCAACCTAGAATCAACTTTAGCATGTGAGTCGAACTTTCACTTTAACATTCAAAGTGTCTTCATGAGAACTACAATTTCAATCAACACAATACATTAACATCATTCTAAGAAATTTATGCAGCATCGTATGTAAGGGATAAGGGAAGTAAGACCATTCACCAATACCTCACTTTGCATCATTGTCATAGAACCTTTACCGTTCAAGTAAATACCATGCTCATATACAACATTCCTCAATATGTACACAATCCTAGAAGTTTACCCCTTTCAAGGTCATGAATCAAGTATCAGAATTACACCTAAAGATACTATAATAGGCATGAGGAAGCAAGATTCAACAACTAAATAATCATAGATACAATTCATAGTAATCATCTTGCATCAATACCTTTACTAGCATTCATGAAATTGAGGATCATGGGTTCATGGGGACTTTTACAATAGAAATCAACAATTATCATCAATTCATCCATGATATAAGTCAAATAACATAATGTAAACGTTTTTAGGATGAACCCATGGCTAGAATAGAAACCCTAGTTTTTAGTCAAGATACCAATTTCGAAATAAGAGTTTTGAAGGACTTCATGAAGAAACTAATCCATGAATCAAGATCCCCATACCTTAATAGAAGCCTTGCCCATGAATTGGAGTGAACATCTTGGAGCTTGAACCCTAATCTTCAAGTTCTTGGTGTTCTTCAATTGCGAAACTTCTAGAGAGAGAAATATTGAAAGGATTTTGGTCTTCTTTTATTTCTTTAAAGAGTGATTAAAAATGGAGAATTTGACTCTAAAAGGTATTTATATTTGGTAGGAAGAGAATAGAAAGTGTTGGTTTAAGTTTAGGAAAGATTTACTAAAAGACCCTTCATTAAACTCCAAATTCTAGCCTTCCCACACTGAAGCTCGCCTATTGGCACCCTTTGGCTCACCAAGGCACTTAGGCGACTCACCTAATGCACCTTAGGCTCGTCCAAAGTTACAATGAGCTCCATAAATTGGCAGCTCACTTAGGCGATGGGGAGGGGCAATGGGCGAATTGCGCACCCATTGGGCGACCCTTAGCCCATCTCCTCCTTTGTTACAGTAACTAGGACTAGTGAGGAGGCTGTCCATTAGGCGAGAAGAGTCCTTTGGAGCATCGCCAAGGGTCATGGGCGAATCTATTGCTCATCGCCGAATGGTCTTGAGGTATCTATTATTTTTCCTTCATTTTTCTTAGGTAGTTTAAGGTCCTAGACTTCACCCTAGACTTCTTCCTTAACCACTTAACCTCTAAGACAGCCTAGTCGTTCCTTTAAGGTTGCTTTAACCCTCACAATGAGGCTCTAGTTTATCCTACCATTTTTCGGGGTTTTACAAAAGTACAAGTAAACTATAAGTTTAAATGAATATTTAAACGGAAAAACCCGAAAATCCAAAAAACCCAAAAAAATCTAAAAAAAACCTGAGGTTGAATAACCCAAGTTTTATTGGTTTGGTTTGATTTATAAATTTAAAAATCCGACACAAATGATTTGGTTTGATATTTTGTCACAACCTAGGGGTACTGCCTAGATGTAACATGGCGTAGGAGACCACGAGAGACCTCATACAAGGTACTTAGATTTCATAGTCAAGATAATAGAAAATCGAAAAAATTTAAAACATTTTCAACACAATCAAAGTTTTATTTAATGAAGAGGATGTCTAATAGACTTGTCTCAAAAACCATCTAATACAATAGAATCTTGGTACACAGCCCATACAATAATGTTCAAAACTAAAATGAAAGGAACATAACAAAAGTAGTTGCCAAATCCTCGAATGCTATGACGACTCACCAATCTTTAACTTTGCCTCTATTATAGATCCTACCCATAGGGATGAGAATCGAACCGCCTAACAGTACATTTGGATAAGAAATGTAGGCAAGAGTATGTGTTAGTACAAGAATATAGAAAGTATGATAACTTGCATAAACATAAGTCAAAAAACAGAATCAATGCACATTATAGATTATCATAACATGTAAGAATAACTTCTTGAAGTAACCTCAATTCATCCTTAATCAAGCCTTGGGTAGCCGCCTCTTGTCTTACTCATCATGGAAGGCAAACTCAAGCAACAATCCAAGCTAATAATTCATCCCAACATAACATATTTTAGCTTACTTTTAAAGACATGGGGATTTGCTTCATTGCCTAACTATAAAGGTGTCATGATCCAACCGTACACCCTGGACGTGATCGGCACTCGAGAACCATTGCTGGCCCTCAAGCAAACCCTTATCTTGGCTGACTACAAGCGGAAGATAAACTCAAGCATACATAAGCATCAAATTGAAAGAAACGTTTAAAAACAGTTTACTAAATGTCAAAACTTCATTGAATATATTGAGTATGAAACATAGGTTTTAAATAAAATATTTGAAACTGAAAGACTCTCCAAAACTGTCTATTTATAAAGCCTCTACTATACATAGATGAGTGTCAGGACAAGAGACACAACTCCTCAAAAAAACTACTACTAACAACACATAAAACTGGACTACTCCGAAAGCAAGGAGGTCTCACTCATAAGCAAATGAGCGGATGAAGTGATCTCAACAGACTCTTGTTGAGGATCCTAAAAACCTGTATATACATCATTAAAAGATGTAGGTCGAATGACATTAGTTCATTGAATGTACGAGTATTTAATATAGCTAAATAACAAATGACTGAAAAGGACTAGAATAGGTAACAATGTACTCAAGCTGAATGTAAAGAAATAAAAGAGTAAGATTATTTGAAACTTTACAAAATACTTTCTCATCTCTGAACTCAACATAATATCTGATATATAAAAATACACTTAACTCTATTGGGAGATTCTTCAACCGAAATCCATCACTATGAGCTACATGATGATACCACATCTCGACCAAGTTGCCAGAACTGTCTTATACCTCGAGGTATAGAACACCTCAACTATGTGGATCCACTAAGCTATGCTTAAAAGCAATAAGGAATTATCTAAAAAGTATGATCCTTTACCCATGTTGCCATACATGGTTTATGAGGATTTTGAGTTTCTGAACTTATCCCCATATCGGTGTTCAATACTAATTTTAATAATATATATAACTCGTGCTCATATATTTTAAAACATAGCTTTTCCTCTGGTTTGAGATAATATCTCAAACTACCCTCTTAAAAAAGGTAACTGCTCTTGAAATATATTTTCAACTCTTAACTCATTTAGAAATCAAAGTTTCTCTTTTATCAAAGTAAAAACTCATACCTTTGGGAATACTTAGTTCCCTTAAACTTTTACTCAATTGATACTTGAAAACTCTTTCTAAATAATATATCAAAATCATATTGTGATATGATCATTGATGACTCGGGAAGTCATGCTGCATAAACATTGATGGTATAACTAGATTCCATGCTGCTTAAACATTAATGACATACTCGATTGTCATACTAATCATGTATTAAAAGCTCTTTCTCAAAACTGATCTTTACTTTCTCAAAAATAAGTTTAAAACTCAAATATTAGCTTTAAAAACCTTCTCAAGATTTTTAACTCAATTCATAGGTTCATGCAGAATTATGGACATGAACGACTCAACTCAGGAATCTTCATAGTAATATGGAAACACAGAACTCAGAACTCAACGATACTACTAATCTAAAAAATACTCAATTCATAGGGTTCATGCTAAAATATAGATATGAACGAATAAACTCAAGAATCTTAATGTAGAACATATATCAATTCAATAATTATAAATTGTATTTCAAAAAGAATCTGGAAATGAAGAACTCTAAAACAACTCATCTAAAATATACTCAAATCCAGGGATAGAATCCCAGATTACTCTTTTACTTATTTGAAAGTAGATGTAGGGTGTGAGGACGAACTAGTACAACACTATGATAGCCTTACATACTTGAAAGAACAAGGTTCTTGAAGAATCTTGAAAAAGAACTTGGTTAGAAGCATTGAACCCCTAGTTTGAAGTAGAACAATCAAGAAAACCTTTCTTGAGATTCTTGAATTATTTTCTTGAAATCTCAATGGCAAAAAAATATGATCTTCTTTAGTGATTCATAACTGTATGGAGGAATATGAGTTGAAAAGAATGAAATTCTTGGAGAAAAACTTACATTGAAGAAGATTCTTGAAAAAGATAGAAAGAATCTTGAATGGAGTCTTTTACTTTGATTTTTCCTTAGGATTTTGTCATAGGGTTTGAGAGAGAAGAGAATGAAAGATTAAAATATGAAAATCTGATTGTTTTGGGTCTTTCATTAGTCATGAAATTTGTTTAGGGGTTTCTTAGAGGTAAGAAGACAAAAAAGACCCTTTTAATGCTTTTCCGATGGATAATTCGTCACAACACTGTATCAGGTTACTAAAATGGCCATAACTTTTTACTCAAAACTCTGATTGACACGAAATTGGTTGAGTTGGAAAGAGGATTAAATACCTTTAATTTGATAGATTTTGAGCCACGTAACTCTTTATATTCTAAGAGATATGGTCGTTTTAAGTTGACCTATGTAAAATCTTATGTCAAAACTTAATCTATAAGCAAACTTCAACTCAACTTTGTGCTAGGAGTTTTTAGTGACCTTAATTGATATCCAAAATAATTACCATACTAAAGAATTTACCTTTAAACATATGGGCAATTTAAGAATCACCCGATATGACATTACAAGTAAATGAAGAATGATTCGAGTCTTAACTTAGAAATTTTTGGGTTGTTACAATATTTCTCCCTTGGGATCATTCCTCCTTGAATGACGGCTGGTCTGAGAATGGAAAGGGGTTACTCTTACTATATTCAAGTCTAACCCAAAATCACAAAGTACTTAACATAGGGTGATCATTTTGATCTAAATCACAAGATTCAAGTTCTAGACCTCTGTAGGAAATTTCATCCCAAGAACACTACTCCTTACCTTAGATCTTCTCCTTGCTCCACGTTCATAACCTTAGATGGAATATACACACCATCATTATCACAATAAGAAATAGCAATCCTTTCCTCCATCACCACACAACTACTATCAACAATACCACTCTACAAAACTAATAAGGATTACTGAAAGGAGTTTATGGCGAAAGATCATATGCACGATTCATTTGAGAATTCGTATATAAGAATATGCATGATATAACATATGTTGCTAGCTATTGAAAGTAATTCATGGATTTTCAAGACTCAACGTATTATGAGACATGAGTGCTTATATGAATAAGTTAATATCATGAGGTTGATATCCATAACTTTATGGAGTAAGATTGAGATCAATGGGCTAAAGGCTTTGCCCCTCATTCTGGAAGCTAAGCAAAGACGTGAATCTTTCTAAAGTGCATGAGCATAGGTCATGAACACAATTCTGATATAAGAAACATCATTATGATGTTCAATTGACTCAACTTTGAGGAATACACTAGAGTATGAATGGATTGATGTACCTCTACAACTCTTTCGCAAGACATAACTATCTCATTCTCAACACTTGAATTGATTTCTCATCTTATCATCTCCCCCTTAAATCTAAAACTAACACTTGTAAACAATGGACCTATTCCCTCATCTATAAACTGGTCTACATTCCCTTTAATACTTGGAAAGGCTTATCTCATGGCTACGGAACTCTCCATCAGCATGTACTAAGACTCCTTCTAGGACCTCTTTCTAATATGCTTCTATTAACCTCCTCTCATTGGCTTATAACGCCGCTTCATCTAACTTTAGAGGGGAAATAATGCTTACCTCAGCCTATTCCACATTGACAGCTAAAATGTACTATCTAGGAACACATGGAAAATCATTAACTTAATTGGAACCTCGTCCGGTTACATACAATCATAGTACATTTCTTAATGCTTTTTGTTACTCTCACGACATAGCCACACCTCACTCCCCTTATCTAAAAGTTAGGATCTCTAACTTTTACAACTCATCTTCATTGCAGCTAACATCTAAATTCCCCACCTACTCTATATCAAGTCTACCAAATTAGATCTCAAGACTAACATCATCACCCTTATGTTGCCCTTCTTTTGATCACGATGCTCATCTCAAATTCAAGTTTAATGTTTATTACTAAACCCGGATATGAATATGATTTCTCGCTTACTATACTAACCTACATCTACTAGATAAAATTATGAAATAATCACCCACTAAGACCTTATGAAAAGTACTCAATCCATATATGTCAGTCTGCATCCTTACATATTACTACCACATTCTACTTCACAACTTAAGTACTATTTACTCATTTACTCTATATCATTGCCTAATTAGTTCTATAACCCTCTGAATATTATGGGCTCTCCCTCAAAATCATAAGCCTAACTTAGATCTATCACCTCATGAATAATCCTGCTCTTTTATTCAACACATATACTTGAACATTACTAATGCAATGACACTCCCTTATAAACTCCTTTCTAGTTCAAGTATACTATAACTCCTTCTAACTCACTACTTTTCCTCTACCTCATATCCTGAACTCTATACAAGATTATTATTCCTTAGTCTAATAAAGGAAAACTCATCATTAATAACTTACTGGTTGCCTGACTGCAGTAACATAATTTGCCTCATCATTATCTCCCTTTCTTAGATTACTGAACCTCTGCACGCTTTCCTCTAAATTTAGGCAGTTCTACTACTGTCTTATAACATCGCAACTCATACTATATTTCGAGTGAAAATGCAATCCAAGCTCTAAGACGCACTTCCTCATAAGGGTCTCAACTAAAACAAGGTTTAGACAACAAAGTCTACAGTACATCTAGATTTTAGCACAAACGTAGGATTCATATGAATAAGAGTGCATTATTTTGAATCTCTACACTTAAGCTCACTCATGGGCTTCTCTTAAGCCCCTCTGTAGTCTCATGACTTTCTCAAGACATTTTCTGAGAGTAACTCATAGATAATGAACTGACTTTACTTTTCAACTACCTTGAGTATGGGGGATAGTAAAATGAATCTGAGAAACACACGAGTTTTGAATAAGTTCCTCATGACACAACTCTATTGCACGATTCAGAGTATGAAAGAAGGAAAATTTTTCCTAAATGTCAGTAGTCAGTGGGTCCCTCACAACTATAAATAAGATCCTACTCAACAGAGCTTTATAGACACCCTAGGACACTTGAACTCTGTGCTCTGATACCAAGTTTGTCACGACCCGAGCCTATACCTTGGACCTGGCCGGCACTCTAGAACCATTGTTGGCCCTCAAGCCAACCCTCATCCTGGCTTACTACAAGCGGAAGACTAACTCAAGCATACATAAGCATAAAATGGAAAGAAGCATTTAAAAATAGTTTACTAAATCTCAAAACATCGTTGAATATAGTGAGAATGAAACATACGTTTTAAATAAAATATTTGAAACTGAAAGATTCTCCAAAACTGTCTATCTATAAACCCTCTACTGTACAAAGATGAGTGTCGGGACAAGAACCACGACTTTTCAAAAGAACTACTCCGAGCAACTACTATAATTGTAGTACTCTGAAAACAAAGAAAGCTCACTCATAAGCAGACGAACGGATGAAGTGATCTCAACAGACTCTTGTTAAGGATCCTAAGAACATGTATCTGCATAATAAAAAAATCTAGGTCGAATAACATCAGTACATTGAATGTACGAGTATGTAATATAGTTGAATAACAAATAACTGAAAGGAAACGATTGAAATAGATAACAATGTACTGAAGCTGAATGTAGAGAAATAAAAGAGTTAAATCATTTAAAACTTTATAAAATCCTTTCTCATCTCTGAACTCAACATAATAAGTGATCACTACAATATTTTAGGCCTACGGCCACCCCAATAAAGTGTAGCCTAAACTAACAAAAAGTGTGGCCTTAGAAAAAAGGATACACTATTGGACTTTAAGCAATACTTTTCCAGGGGTGGCCAAAAGAAGTTTAACGTTAGAGTTTAGGTCAGCTACGCTCAAAAGTGTAGCCTAAAAGGCAAAAAGGCCCCGCTTCGCAGCTACCCTTAAAAGTGTTGCCTTATCAGCTACACTTTCAAGCGTGGCCTTTGCTTCAATATAGCCCACGATTATAAAGTGTTTCCTTTTCTATCTTATGTATGACAACACTTTGAAATGTTGTCCTTGCCCATGTTCATACCACAATTTACAGTCCTATGGCTACACTTTTAAGTGTGGTAATATTATTTTGGCTATAAAATATTTATATGCCACAATTTCTAATTAAAAACACCAATATTGTTTTGCAATAAATAATCTCAAGCATCAATTTAGCTAATAAGTAATTCAAATTAGATTTGCAATAAACTTCAAAAGATAGAATGTCTTGTGTACATGCACATACTTATAAATATATGTGTACATAATAGTTCAAAAAGTAATATTACAATAGTTCAATATTTCATAAAATCAAATATAATGTATTCAAACTTATACAATAGTTCAAAAACTATTCATCATCCACTTCAATGAGATCAAATTGTCTGCGGCGACCCTTCAAATTTGATCACCTATATTTCCCTACACATTTAAAATTAAAATAATTAGTCTTATGCTTAGAGGTACGGTACTGATGCACTACTTTCCAGAAAAAAGGAACCTACCAAATTTTTAAAGATTTGAGGGAGAAAAAAGCACTCAAGAAAAGAAGCAAAAGGAATAAAGAAATTCAAGCAAAAATGAACTGCGGCCAAGTTAAGCGAACACCAGCAGTAGAACCAATAACCAATACATCATCTACATTTTCAGCGCTATCATCAAACCAATCAATCAAGGGATTTTCAGCCCAAATGTAACAACTATTGTTGTTACATTCAGGCTGCAATTTTGGTTTCAATATGCAGTCACCACAGTGCCAAAATTTCATGGTATCAACAAAGAATTAGAAGACAAAAAGAATAAATATTTGCACCTAAGTCACCCAAGAACAAATTATTGATTTGCAGCAGCTACGCAATACTGATATACCTACAAATACTAATACCAACAATATTTAACAACAATCTGCCATAAGTTAGAATTTGGCTATTACGTTTCCCAAAATCCATATGTTAGGATTTAGGAGAAGCCTTTGTAGTGCAATTTCAATGTAGGTGTGTTCCATTCTTTCAATTACTGTATGACTTATGAACCGGTGCATGCTATCCCTATCAGTACATCAATGCAAACTCCAAGTCCACTTCAGGCGAAAGAACAGGGGCAGCAGGAGAATGAAAAATGGAATGTGGAGTTACTTAGAACAATTCTACCGGAAAAGTTATCTACATTATTGAAAATAGAGAACCACCAATTGATCATAAGCAGATAGATAAGGGCAATAATTTTAATACAAACGTTGAGGTTCAACCATAATTTTACTCCAATTTTATCGTTCAATCATAAAGGACCAGCTGTTATGGTTCAATCATAGTTTTAGTCCAAACTTTGAGGTCTGTTTATCTTTCCACACATGCATGTCTATCAACTAACTACCTGTTGCTTTCTAATTTATACTATACAGAGGAGACACAAAACTAGAATCTACCTACAAATGTTGTGCCCCAACTTGATTTTTACGTTGAAATCTGTCTTTAGTATGTCTCATATTATCTCATGCGTGCTGCGTAATTCTCCTTCAACAGAAGACATGAAGAGGAGAAATTATGAATAGCAAAGGGACTTTTATGTTCTTACCTCACCTCAGCTACTAATCATGGAATAAAGAACTTTAAATCCTCTTCTCGAGCAAAACATAGAAGAAAACAAAAATGACTACTATATACAATTTGTTTCAAGCTATATTTTTGCCAAAGCTATACTAGGATATGTAAGATAAAATCCATATGAACAATAAAAGTTAGAGAAGGACATTACTCACTGTGTAACTCAAAACAAGAGGATTTTCAGCATTAGGTATTTTCACTATAGTGAGCTTTTTGTCTTCAAATTTGTCTACTTTAAAAATCCTCTTCCTGAAACAACAATCAAAAGTTAACTTTCAGTCAAATATTAAGCTTGAACAAAATGGAAAATTTTATTCTTGTAAAGAATCATATTGTATGGCCATCCCAAACAGATCCAGAAACATTAGCACACATTCGTCTTATTTTATAAGTAAATCTTGAATAGAGAAAGTTGAATATCACCCATCTCGGGGGCATGTCAATAGTACAATAGTCCAATTCCCTGCATAGTTGCATACATTTAGGATAACAAAGCACAATATCACAAAATTTCAAGCATAGATAATTTTTTGCATTCGGTAGATTTAACTAATTTAAAATTAAGAAGATAAAAACTATTTGGAGACTGAGTGTAGACAAACCTCGTGTGCTATCACAAACATTGATTTCTAATTTGTGCAACACCGAAGCTATATTATGGCATGCCATTTCAAGGCCTCATTATAATTAGTATTCAGAGAAAAACTAATCTAGCTGAACAAAGCTGGCCTAATATAAAAATAAATCTAATAGCATATTTTAAGTTTATATCAACAATATATTTTATTTCCATACGACAACGGACTAACTTAAATTATACAACAAACCAACATAGAGATATAATGTTGCTCCATGTAATTCAAGCATTTATGCAAATTATGTTCATTATATTTGAACCGTGAATCTAGATCTTCTACGTCTTTCATCTCAGCAAAATAGATCTAAACTAAAGATGAGCCACTGTAAAAATGGAAGATGTGTGTCTCCCTTTACTACTAGAATACCTCTCCTTCCTCAAAAAAATTCCAGTATTTATGTACTCCAGCCCAAAAGTTTCAACAACCTTCAAAGACGAGTACTCTTATTTTGATATCGGGATCAAAATTTAAACTTCTTGAACTTGAATAAAATTAGGGAAGTACAACAATTGAATAACCAATTTTTCTGATTTACCAATTAGACTCAAATTAAGCAGAGATCCACCATCAAATTTAGTTATAGACAAAAAATCGTATTGCATCTTTGTATTAGGATTCTATTTAGAGGTGTAACACATTGAATGGTAAAAGAGAGATAGATCATAAACATATTTTGTTCTTCAAAGCGCACTGTAATACTCTAATATACAATTGATAGTGTGAGAAGAAATTTTCTAAATAACAACCAGAACATTTGAATATGTAATCTCCGACAGCTGCAAAGAAATCATTAAGAACATAAAGAAATACAATACTACAGATAGTCGGCAACACCAAATTTGAAACCATGTTATGTTGTAGTGTTCGTTCAATAACAAGTTCATAGATCTTCTTTCCATGTATTCTTTTCTTTTACCTTACTCTAATTCAATGTTTATCTCAAACTCACACAATTAATTCAAGACTCCAAAAACCAAATTTACGGGAAGCTTTATAACAGAGTGTCAAAAAATATTATCAGAATCAACTGATCTTTCAAGAGAGTAAATCAGCCACTCAACAAGTTTCGTTAATCCAAAGTAATTGTGAGTTAGAATTGTTAGGTATGCACAATGCTATTCTAACAAGAATTATTAAATAACTACAGAGGAAAACTATGTCTAACCGAGATTTATGTCATAATAGTTCAAACAACAATTATAACAAAAATATGACAGTCATAGCTCAGAGAGCCCAGATCCTTCCCCCAATAAAGTATCATTTCACAACCAATACAAGGAAAAGGGAAAATCAATAATGCAAGGCATGTCAGTAAATTAGAAAACAAATATCCTTGTTCTTCGAGAGTGATACAATATGGACCATCATTTGTAGGTTAGCACTCGGCCACAAGAAATATTTTGAACAACAATCTAATGAACGAACCATCATTTGTAGGTTAGCAAACAGAATGCGATCATACTTTTTCACCATTCTGTTACAAAGCAGACCTACTTACAACAAGGCTAATAGAACCATGCATAACAAACATGTAATAAGAAGGTTTTCTAGCCTCCTCATCATCACTCAACTAGTAAACATATAATGTTTACGGTCAAAGCAAAGCATGGAAGCCCCTCAAATCCTTCTCCAAGTATTTACTTCAATTTTACTTAATGAAGTTCCTCAACAGTGGATCAGCTCCACACATAATATCAGAAAATAAACAAACTTTTTGGATCTAAGGGAAATATCTTATATCATAATGGTAATAAGCATTTTCCCTTTCATTAATCGACCCAAGTTGGAAAATTCAGAAATAAATTACAACTGTGAAATTTCCAGTTTACAAAGACTTAAATAACAAGCTTGCGCAGAAGCAGATCAAAAACACGTGGCAAGAAGTATCTCGTGTCTTTTGATTCAGAAGATCAAACCTGTCACTGACATGCTATAATACAAAACTAGAAAACCAAATTTTTACTCTTCAGAACTTGGAATTTGTCCGAAAGTTGTGCAAAGAGAAACCCTCGATTGGTCTGATCTTCCTTTAGAAAGAGAAATCCTCAATTTGTTATCTAGGAAAAGTTGAATATCTGTTATCTAAGGGGTTAATACTACTACAAGATAGAATCCCTTCTAGTCAATGTAAGAAGCTCGAGTTTCTGAAACTAATAAAGGTGAAACAACAATAACATAATCCTTATAAAGTTTACATGAAACCTACATTATCAAAGAAGCGTTCAGCCCTAATCTGCCTATCAGTCCAATAATATCATACTTATTTAGTGATAAATGCAACAAGTACAAGACTATTTAGCAGCATAGTAATAGTCTGCAAGATCAACATATGATAGCAGATAATAAGTTCTACGATGACTTGATATAAAACCCACAATGCCCACCCAAAACTTAACTGATTATTTCAAATCATTCAATCAAATATCAATGATCAGTCAATCAACTATGCCAGAATTCCAGACTTTTTGGGGTAAGCTATATTAATCTTCAAATCCACTCTGATCTAATTGAGCACATTTCATTCCAAACTTACCATTTTTTTCTTAGAAGTAATTAAACTAAGAATAATTTGAAACTATAGGATCTCAACAATCTTACACTAATCTGAAAATACAAGTCTCTATAAAGTCTAGAAAGACTTACTTCCCTTAGTGACATTCATATGAAGAATCATTTAAATACATGAATCTGGAAAAATTTCAAGCTAAGAGACTCTAATTTTGAAGCAAAAACTAAACCTAAAAAGGAATGTTCTACATGAATCAAGAAAGAACCTTTCTTTGAACATTTAAAAGTTTCATTGATACCCAATAACATAAACTATAACTAGAGGAAAATAGTTGTACAAAGACAACACCTTTAACACTTCAACATTGAAAACATTACCTATAATGGGTCATTCATCTTAGGGCTACTAAACCTACTAAAGAAAAATATGCATAAAAATAGAGACACCCAAGTTGTAGATTCAGGTGTTGATGAGAATTCAAGACTCACTGTTGTAGATTCCCACTTCCTAGCAATATCATTTACCCTACATGTGAGCTTGAAATTGAAAGTCAACGTGTACTCGGCTAAGATATTGAGTGTTAAATTTTCTACTTCACTGAATAGTAGTTCGTTGCTGTTGTTGTTGTCCTTTTCTTCTCTCCAGTTTCTTCTTAAATCTCAAAGGGTGCAAGGAACTAACAAATCTAAAAGAGAAAATGGGGGCAAAGAAACAACTGATGTGTGTAATACAACTACGAACTAGACTCCCAAAAATCAATAAAAATTGTCTCAATAACACAAGAATATCAAAGCCCTAAATCTAAATGTGTAACTACACGCAATCAATAAACCTAGATGCCATAAATTTAGACTTTTAATGATAGGAATTCTACCTGATAAACCCTATTTTAACAGAATACTACCAATGTTAAGAAGCTTTAATATACCATCTTCTTAGGTAAATCATTTTGTTCTATCCTGTTCATCAGCTAGACTAGAACAACGAAAATCATGAGGGATTTTTGAATGTTAGAGGTTAACAACGAAATTTTGAAGCCATTCATCAAATTTCTTTGTAAAAAATCTTTAATTTATGTATTGTTGAAGAGATTACTGTTAATTTGTGAGAAGATTTCAGATTTTGAGCAAAGACCAAAGAGTTGGGGAAAATTTCAAATTTGGAGCAAATCTTGGTCTTCAAGAAATTGTGAAATTTTTCTGATTTGGGGCAAAGGACCTAAGAGTTGAAAGTTTTTATGTTTTATGACTAATTTTTCTTTGCAAAATGAAGATCTGAGCAAGAGTTGAAAATGTTGGAGGGAATATAATATTTTAGTGAAAACATTAAGGCCACACTTGTGGCCAAATATGTAAATAGTTGTTGCCAATTATTTTATAATGTAACAAAGCTTATAAAGTGTAGCCTATACCATTAAAGAGCATGCTTTACAAGTGTTGCCAATATTATCAAAGTCAAAAGTTAAAAACTTACGCTACGCTTTAAAAGCGTACCCAAAAATATTTTAGCCAACACTTTACATGCGTTGTCCAAATTTAGTGTAGCCGTAGGCCTAAAATGTTGTAGTGGATATATAAATATACATTTTAACTCTATTGGAAGATTCTCTAATCGACAACCATCACTATGACCTACATGATGATAAAATGTCTCGCCCACGCTACCATAACAGTCTTATACCTTGACGGGGTATAGAACACCTCAACTAAGTGTATCCACTAGGCTATGCTTAGAAGAAATAAGGAATCATCTAAAAAGTATGATCCTTTACCCATGTTGGAATACATTGTTTATGAGAATTTTGAGTTGTTTGAACTCATCCCCATTTCAGTGCTCAATACTACTCCAAATAATATATATAACTCATGCTCATATGTTTAAAAATATAGCTCTTCCTCAGGTTTGAGATAGCTGCTCAAACTACCCTCTTAAAAGAGGTAACTGCTCTAGAAATATCTTTTGAACTCATAACTCATTTAGAAATCAAACTTTCTCTTTTATCAGTGAAAAAACTAATATCTTTGGGAATACTTAGTTCCCTTATACTTTTACTCAATTCGTACTTGAAAACTTTTTCTCAAAAATATATCAAAATCATATTGTGATATTATCATTGATGACTCCGAAAGTCAAGCTGCATAAAACTTGATGGTATATCTAGATACCATATTGCTTAAACATTGATGGGATACTTGACTGTCATACTAATCGTGTTATAAAAACTCTTTCTAAAAACTCATCTTTACTCTCTCAAACTCAGTTTAAAACTCAAATATTGTCTTTAAAAAACTCCTCAAAATTTATAACTCAATTCATAAGGTTCATGCAGAATTATTGACATGACCGACTCAACTCAGAGATCTTAATAGTAATATGGAAACTCAGTACTCATAACTCAACGATACTACTCATCTGAAAAACACTCAATTCATAGGGTTCATGCTGAAATATAGACATGAACAAATAAACTCAAGAATCTTAATGCATAACATATAACAATTCAATAATTATGAATAGAATTTCAAAAATAATCTGGAACTCAAGAACTCAAAATCAATTCATCTCAAGAATACTCAAATCTAGGGATAAAATCCTTGATTACTCTTTTACTGATTTGAAAGTAGATGTAGGGCGTGAGGATGAACTAGTCCAACACTATGATAGCCTTACATACCTGAAATAACAAGGTTCTTGAAGTATCTTGAAAAAGAATTTGGCTAGAAGCCTTGAAACCCTAGCTTGAAGGAGAACAATCAAGAAAACATTTCTTGAGATTCTTGAATTACTTTCTTGAAATCTCATTGGCCAAAAATTATGATTTTAATTAGTGATTCATAATTGTATAGAGGAATTGGAGTTGGAAAGAATGCAATTTTTGGAGAATGACTTACATTGAAGAAGAATCTTGAAAAAGATTGAGAGAATCTTGAATGAAGTCTTCTACTTCCATTATTCCTTAGGGTTTTGTCTTAGGATTTGAGAGAGAAGAGAATGATGGATTAAGAGATGAAAATCTGATTCTTTTGTGTCTTTTATTAGTCAAGAAATTATTTTAGAGTTTTCTTATAGGTAAAAAGACAAAAATGACCTTTTTTAATGTTTTCACGTCGGCTAATTCATCACTGCACATTATTAGGTTACTAAAATGGTCATAATTTTTTACTCAAACTTGGATTGACGCAAAATTGGCGGCATTAGAGAGATGATTCAAATACCTTTAATTTGATAGGTTATGGGCCCAGTAACACTTTATATTCTAAGAGATATGGTCGTTTTAAGGTGGCCTAAGTAAAATCTTAGGTCAAAACTTAATCGATAAGGAAACTTTCAACTCAACTTTGTGGTAGGATTTTATAGTGACCTTAATTGATATCCAAAATTATTACCACACTAAAGAATATACATTTATACATATGGGGAATTTGAAGACTCTACAAGTAAATGAAGAATGATTCGGGTCTTAACTAAGAAATTTTTAGGGTGTTATAAAAGGCTCATAGGTACTCGGCGCGTGCCTTACATGAAGGATCATGGGTAGTCACCTCTTTGTCCCACTCACTATTTGATCATGGGTAGTCGCCTCTAGTCCCTTTACTTAGGATCATGGGTATTCACCTCTATTCCAATATTGTCACGACCCGAGTATAGACCCCAGATGCGATACTGTGTACTCGACCCCGAAGGGCTCTTGTACAAGCCTCATCGCTCATTCATTGCATAGGTAATAGAAATAGTATAGAATTTAAAACTTTTTATTCAAAACCATACAATCTAACATTCAAAAACATTTAAATGCAAGCGGAAGTCTATATCTCACATGGCCATCTTAGAACAATTTTGAACAATAATAGGGACACTACCCTTTACAATAGAAATCTAAAGTAGTCTGTTATATGAAAAGGAAAGAAACTTCTAAACACTTGTCCTCGATCTATTAGGACATACCCAAAATATCTTGGAGAACTCTAATCCAAGCTTCACTAGAGCAATGCAAATCACTTGTCGGAACCTACACTTGTAGTAAATTCATAGAAGAATGGGTTAGCACATAAAGTACTAAGTATGATAGCCATGCAAAAGCATACTTAAAAGGACATTTTTGTTTGAAAGTCATGATATATGCCATTTTGGTAAAACTTCATGAACATTGATAAAAGAGGCATAATATAAGTCATAACCAACATACAGGTCATATTTTCACATTAGAACATAATCCACTTATGAACTTTTACCTTCACCTTAAGCTTCACCTCAAGTAACCCTCATGCTACACCTTGAGCAATGTATGGATAGCATCCCATACCACCATTCACACCAAGGTATCACATTAAGGTCACCAAAAGTGAACTTACCATTCAACCTTCCCATCCTTACACAATACTCATACATAAGAGACATAAACATTACACAAGTCATATCAACATATAAGGACCATCACCTAAGACAACTCTAAGTCATACTTGTGCAATGTGCAAGTAGCATCCCATACTACTACTCACACCAAGTACTCCTATGAAGTCACCATAGGCAAGGCACATTCATATTCATTAAGTCATGACAAGGAAGTAACTCATAATACAATCCAAGTATAACATACATCATCTCATTGAAGCATATAAGTCAATATTCTTCATTAGCTTCATTTCATTAAGAGAACCTTCATTCATTTAGACATTAGATCAACATTCTTCATTAACATCATCATAAGAGCATATTCATTACACTTAACATAATAAAGGAACACACTAACCCCTCTCTCAAAGCCTACTTGTGCAATGCATAGATGGAGTCCCATACCACCACCCAGACTAAGTAGTGCATTCTTAAGAAGCCATAGTTCATTAACATTCTTTGTGGGGGTAAGCCTTAACCGACAAAGACCATGTGAGCAATTCATGGAATCCCAGTGTCACCCTCACCGGATAAAGGGATTCCTACTTGCCTAAGGTAAGACCATAATTTTTATAGCTTAAGTGGATCCACTAGCTAGACCTATGTGGGTACATAGTTATAGGATAGGGAAATTGCTACTAGATACCCCGCCTTAACTAACGTGTAAGTATCCATCTCAACAGATTTCTACTAAGTGCCCCGCCTAAACTCACGTATGAGCACCCATCTCAATCCATATCCACTCGGTGCTTAGCATTATTCCCCACAGAGTATTTGACATTCAATACATTCGTTCATTATTATGGGATAAGAGATTGCTACTAGATACCCTACCTCAACTAACGTATGGGTATTAATCTCAAACCCAACATTCATTCATTAGAAAGCTCATAGATTCAAAGATGAGAATAACCTTTCACCTAGGAATCCCATATTGTGAGAAAGTCCTTTCACAACATGTCTTTTCATTCATTAGAGTACAATTGAGAATAGCCTTTCAATAATTACTTCACATTAACATAATCATAGAACTTCATTCATCATTCATTTATGAGTGTGTGCGAGCATGTGAGAATAACCTTTCACATAATCATCATCATTCATACATTTGCCTTCTAAACATGATCATAATACATCTATAGTAATCACACACATATAATTCACTTCATAAACATACATAGTAATTAAACACCTCCACCTTTCAAGTGGATCAGTAGCTCAAGAACAATTCTATTACAACAAGTAATTTGGTCATAAGCCCTTTCAAGGCCATGATCACAAATCATCAACTCACCAATAGTTTACCATAATTAAGGCACAGATAATGATATAATTTAATGACCCAAAGCAATTTAGACATACTCCATTCATAAGCTTTCATAATCATCAAACCCACCTCATAAAGGCACAATTTAGGGATTGAGAGAATTCATGGGTTCATAGAGTATTTTCATCATAAATCATCAATTAAACACTAATACGATCATAGTTTGTCATTATAAACCATTTGAAAGTGTTTGATGAAAGAACCCATGAGATTGAGTGAAACTCTAGAGTTTTCATACTTTGAAATCACCTTTGAATTGACACCTTGAATGAAAAGTTAGAGAAGGATCAAGACTACCATACCTTGCTATAGATTCCCCCAAAATTCCATTGAAAATTCTTTGAAAAACTTGAAGATTTGACCTTGGAAGTTTGAAGTCTTCACCTCCAATGGAGGGTTCTAGAGAGAGAACTTTTGGAGGGGAGGGGAGGTTTTAATTTTGGATTTTGAAGTAATGAGATGAAAAATAGAGTTTAATACTTTTGATACTCTTAAAATACCATAAATAACTTAAAACAACCATCCCCCAACAAATTAAGACTTGGGGTGAATTTACCAATCCACCCCTAGCTAGGCCGCAACTTGACAGCAAAACAGTTGGTGACTCACGCCCTAGACCTACGGACCATGAGTCCACTAACGGACCATGTTGTTGGTCCGTGATCTGGGGCAACAGCTTGGTTCATGGGCAACTTGACCTAAGGAGGCCATCCATGGGGTGTGGATGGGCTTACTGGTCGTGAACCCTATCTGTAGGTCACCCTAAATTTCCAACTTTTGGTGATCTTGGGGTTTTAAGGGTTAGGCTTTAGGGTCGTCCTCAAGGACCCTTAGGGTGGTCCTTGGGGAGTCATACCTTGACATTTAACCCCTCAACTTTTTGACTTTTCGGTCTAAAATCTGAATCGGAACTTCCTTATAAGGAAGATTTTCATCAACTCCCCAAACCTTCTAAGGGAACTATGGATGTCGGATCTCCAACACTTTTCTTTAACATAGATACATGGAAAACTGGATGCACCAATGCCAACTCATTAGGCAATTCAAGTTTACAAACAACCTTACCAACACGTATCACAATCTGATATGGGCCTACATAACGGGGACTAAGCTTTCCTTTCTTACCAAATTTCATTACATCCTTCATGGGTGAAATTTCAAGTAAACCCAATCATGAATCTCAAACTCAAGATCTTTTCCTCTAACATTGACATATGACTTTTGTCGACTTTGGGCTATTCTCAACCTTTCTCTAATAAGTCAAACGATTTCCATAGCCTCAAGAACTAACTCGGGTCCTACCAAGGCAACTTCACCCACCTCAAACCAACCTATAGGATATCTACACCTCCTACCATAAAGAGGCTCATATAGAGCCATACAAATACTCGAGTGATAGCTATTATTATAAGCAAACTAAATCAAAGGCAAATGATCATCCCAATTACCCTTGAAGTCAATCACATAAGCTCTTAACATGTCTTCTAAAGTTTTGATATTATGCTCTTCTTGCCCATCTGTTTGTGGATGAAAAGTGGTGCTAAGCCTAGCACGAGTACCAAGACCATTTTGGAAAGATTTCCAAAACTGAGAAGTGAATTGAGTACCTCAATCAGATATAATGGACAAGGGCACTCCATGCAACCTTACAGTTTCACTCAAATACAACTTAACATAATCTTCCATTGAATAAGAGACTTTGACCGAAAAGTAATGAGCCGATTTTGTCATTCGGTCTACTGTAACCCAAATCGAATCATATTGTCACCGGGTACGAGGCAACCCAACAATGAAGTCCATATTCAAATCATCCCACTTCCAAGTAGGAATGCTAATATCTTGGGACAAACCTCGCAGTTTCTGATGCTCAAATTTCACTTGTTGTTAATTAGAACACTTAGCCACGAATCCCATAATATCCTTCTTCATTCCATTCCACCAATAGACCTCCCGCAAATCATGGTACATCATGGTGGATCCCGGGTGAATGGAATACGAGAACTATGGGCTTCTGACAAGATTTGTTCCCTCGAGTCATCAACATTCGTAATACATAAACGACTTTGATATCTAAGTACACCATCTCCTTTTTTGGAGAAAGCCTCAACAGTCTTTCTAAGTACTGCTTCTTTCAATTTTACCAAAATTTGGATCAAGACCTTGCTTGGCCTTCAAATCTGCCACAAAAGACGATTCTGACTCATTGTGAACCATAACACCACCCTTGGTAGAGTCTACTAACTGAACACTTATTCAGGCCAATCTATGTACATGTCATACCAATTCTATTTTACCTTCCTCTATATGGGAAACACTACCCATTCATAATCGACTAAGGGTATCCGATACTACATTTGCCTTGCTGAGGTAATAAAGAACACTTATATCATAATCTTTCAATAACTCAAGCCACCTTCTTCGGCGATGATTAAGATCCTTTTGATTAAACAAATATTGCAAACTCTTATGGTCGATAATAACATCGAAATGCAGACCATACAAATAATGCATCTAAATTTTAAAGGCAAAAACTACCGCTGCTAGTTAAAGATCATGGGTAGGGCAATTCTTTTCATGGATCTTAAGTTGTGTTGAATCATAGGCAATAACTTTCCCATTTTGCACAAGGACACATCCTAACCCAATTCTCGAGGCATCACAATAAACCACAAAACCATCCGTCCCTACCCATAAAGTCAACACCTGAGCGGAAGTAAGTCTAGCTTTCAATTCCTGAAAACTCTTCTCACATGCTTCGAACCATATGAACTTAGCCTTCTTTTGAGTCAAAGCTTTCAATGGAGTGGCAATCGAAGAAAACCCCTCAATAAACCTTATGTATTAACCAGGTAAACCCAAAAAACTTTTAATATCCAAAGGGGATAAAGGTCTAGGCCAACTCTTGACCGCATCCTCTTTCTTAGGATCTACCTCAATACCCTTACCTGAAACAATATGACCAAGAAGAGCTACAGACCTTAGCCGAAACTCACATTTGCTAAACTTTGCAAAGAGTTGTTGGTCCTTGAAAATTTACAACACAATCCTCAAATGATTATTATGCTCATCCTCACTTCTTGAATGGAACAATATATCATCTATGAACACTATTACAAACATATCAAGGTATTGTCTAAACACCCTATTAATCAAATCCAATAAATCCGTCGGAGCATTAGTGAAACCAAACGAAATGACCAAAAACTCATAATGACCATACCAGTTCTAAAAGCCATTTTTGGAATATCATCTTTCTTTGTCCTCAATTGGTGATAACCCGACCTAAGGTCAATCTTAGAAAAGTGACTTGCTCCTTGGAGTTGGTCAAATAAATCATCTAACCATGGAAGAGGATACTTGTTATTAATGGTCACCTTATTAAATGGTCGGTAGTCAATAGACATACGAAGCGAACCATCTTTCTTCTTAACAAACTAAACTACAGCACCCCATGGAGATATACTCGGTCGGATGAAACCATTATCCAACAAATCTTTCAAATGTTCCTTTAATTCCATAAGTTCTACCAAAGCCATTCGGTAAGAAGGAATAGAAATAGGTTGAGTATCTGGGATAAGGCCAATACCGAAGTCTATATCCCTTTCGGGAGGAATACCAGGTAGATTATCTAGGAACACTTCTGAAAACTCATAAGCAATGGGGACCGACTCAAGGCTATGGGTTTCAGAATCCTTATCCCTCACCCTAACTAGATGGTACATGCAACCCTTAGGAATCATCTTTCTAGCTTTAAGACAAGAGATAAACCGACCTTTTGGCATGGAATTTCCCCCTTCAACTCTAGGAAAAGCTCATTTTTGGGAACTGGAACTTGACTACACGAGTTCTACCATCAATAGATGCATAACATGAGTGCAACTAATCCATCCCAAGAATGACATTGAAATCTAGTATAACAAGCTCTACCAAGTCAACAAGAGTAACTTTATGTGATAAGGAATTGGGACACTTTCTATAGACCCTGTTAGCCATCACAGAATAACAAACAAGAGTAGAGATAGAAAAAAGGATCAAACAACACATCAGGAAGCATATCAAATCTCATAGACACATATGGCATCACAAAAGACAAGGTAGAACCAGGATCAAGTAAAGCATAAGCATCAAGTTGGAAAAATTTTAAAATAACGATAACCACATCTGGAGAACCCTCTTGTTCACCACGAGTCTAAAGTGCATAAAACATATTTTTCTTATGAGCATTCGAAACTGAACCACTTGTACCGGATGAAGGATAGGGTTGAGCCCTACGACGTTTATCTCCTACATTGTTAGCAACTGAAGGAAAATCTCTTATCTTGTGGTCCATCTTACCACAACCAAAATAAGCATTGGAACTCGTTAGACCTTTACCATCATGCTTCCTTACACACTTAGCACAATTTGGGAACAATGACCTATTAACATTCCCTCCTTGAGGTTTAGGGTTAGATACACTATTTGCGTTGAAATTAGGAGCATTGGAGGAACCTTGACCGAAAAACCTTTGTCGAAACCTTGAATGACCACGTCCACCGGACCTAGAGTATGAAGAGTTACCATTATAGATTCTTGCCCTCTTTGTCTCCCTAGACCTCTCCTTAAGTTTTTCCTCTTCAATCTGTTGGGCATGAACCATAAGATGAGAGATGTCCATATCATGGACAAGGATAGCTATACGACATTCTTTCACTACCAATTCGGACACTCCCAAAATGAACTTGCTCATCCTTGCCCTAGAGTCGACAACTATAGTTGGTGCATACTTCGACAATTGTGTGAACCTTAAAGCAGATTCCTTCACACTCATTTTCCATTGTCAGATATTGATAAACTCAAGAACTTTTGACTCCCTCATCTCAAGTGGAAAGAACCTATGAAGAAAAGTGGACTTGAACCTTTCCCATTCTTAGGGACCGGCATTTACCGGTCTTGCTACCTTCCATTGGTTGAACTATATTTGAGGAACACCCTCAAATTGATAAGAGTCCAATTCTACCTTTTCCACCGGAGTCACTCCTATAATAGCCAACAACTTGTAAACCTCATCAATGAACTCTTCAGGATCTTCCTCAACCTTATAACCATAGAACTATGGAGGATTCATCCTATTGAAGTCCCTCACTCTAGATGCCATCGTACCCACATTTGGGTTCATGGGGATCACAAATTCCCTATTGGCTTGGGCCATCACGCTTGAGCCAACGCTTGAAAAGCATTTCTAAACTCCGCATGAGGTCACTTTATCGACCAAAGGGTAAACGGAGCTTGAGGAGCTTGAAGAGGAGCTTCTTGACCAACATCATCTCCTTCGTTCCTTAGAGCATGAACCCTTCGAGTGGTAATTTCCTTTAGACCATCGGATAAGGATTAGGAGGGAGACCTTATAGAGTTAGACTCTATCAAACGAATTAGAGTGAATAAAGAAGTGAAGTTTCCTAAGCATCTAGTAGCCTCTTATTCAAAAATGTGGTGTGCTTCACACTTATGAACAAGATTCAACTTGACGTGGTCTTGAGACATCGTAGAGTCATTCTAAACCATGTGATCTCATTACCAAGATTGTCTCGACCCAGGGGTACCCTTTAGATGTAACATTGCGTACAAGACCCCGAGAAGCCTCATACAAGCCACTTAGTTTTCATAGTCAAGTTAATAGAAAATCGAAGAATTATAATACCAACACAATCAAAGTTTTATAAAATGAAGCGGAACTATAATACACTTGTCGCAAAACCCATCTAATAAAATAGAATCTTGGGACACAGCCCATACAACAATGTTCAAAACTAAAATGAAAGGAACATAACAAAAGTAGTAGCCAAATCCTCGAATACTATAAGGGCTCACCAATCTCCAACTTGCCTATATTATAGATCCTAGCCACGGGGATGAGATTCAGAACTGCTGGACCCTAGATTTGTATAAGAAAGGTAGGCAAGAGTATGCGTTAGTACAAGAATGTACTAAATATGATAACTTGCATAAACAACATAAACATAAGCATTAGTCAAAATAAGTCATAAATCCTAACAAATGCACATTATAGATCATCATAACATGTAAGAAGTACTTCTTGAAGTAACCTCAATTCATCTTTAGTCAAGACTTGGGTAGCCGCATCTAGTGTCACTCATCATGGAAGGCAAACTCAAGCAACAATCCAAGCTAATCATTCATCCTAACATAACATATTTTAGCTTAATTTTAAAGACATTGGGATTCTCCTCTTTGCCTAACTATAAAGGCTAATGGGTAATCATTACTTTCCTTAAAATAAGGATCATGGGTAGTTGCTTCTTATTCAACTTACTATGGGATCATGGGTAGTTGTCTCTAGTCCCTTTATATGACATGGGTACTCACCTCTTGTCCTTTACATCATAGGAACGTCAGTAGTTTCCTCGTGTTCAACTTCAAGGTAATTGCCTCTTATTATATCCTAAAGGATATGGGTAATCACCTCATATCCTTCTCACTTGGAGGTCAAGGGTAATCGCCTCATGCCTCTTTAATTTCTTAGTTCTTTACTTAGATTCATTTTAAGGGAGCAATCCTTTCAACATAAAATTATTCAATGCGAGAAAGCCTTTCACATTCATACATACATAAATGAAATCATATGGGAAATTCCCTTCCACAATTAATCACATCAACAATAAGAATTAATGCACATGCTTCACTCTCACAACCATTCATATCATAAAGCATCTCATATGCTTCCATCTCAAACCAATTCTAATGTATCGTGTCAACCCTATAAGATTACATCTAAACCCATAATTTCTCCTTTCATAGCATAAAGCCCATTTTTATATTAGAAAAATATGGTTTAGTCATCGGTACATGGAAATTCATCCTAAAAGCATAGAATCCACTCAATTCCTGCATAATCAACCCTAATTCCATCAATTTCATCAACATTCACAAAGACCCATTACATAGAAGAAAACTCTAACTCAAATTGGGGAATTCTACTTTCAATTGGGAGAACTTAGGGGCTCCATGGATGAATAAAGCTATCATACCTTGCTATCAAATCCCAAAAACAATTGGTTAATGGAGACTTGACCTTGAGCCCTTGCTTCACCCTTCTTCTTCTTCAAGTTCTAGAGAGAGAAATATTTAGAGACGAAGAACTTTTGTTTTCTTTTGGTTTTTTAGAAGAATGACTTGAATGGGTGACTTTGGGGTTAAAATCACTTATATATGGGTCCTAGGCTTGGGTAAAATGATATAACTTTGATTTAATTAAATCTAGAAAAGACCCATATACCCCTTAATTAAAAGAGTCCAAACCCCCATAACTAAAGGCACCACGGCCCATCAAGGACAATACAACCTGTTGTGACAGTTTTGGTCCTTTACCACTGGTTGGTTTGCACTCCTTATACCCTTCGACCCCCATGACCCTCTTCACGGATGGTCTACTGATTAACGAGTGTCCTAGTGGATCGTGGGTGGAGGTTGCCTAAGCATGCCCACTGCCTAGCCCTCTACGTTCATCACCACAACTCGTGGTCCCTACCATGAGCAATCATGGTTGTCGTCGGAGGTGATGCTTCCTTGTCTAGCTGTTGTGAGCCACCACGGGTAGCACCAAACATCTTGGTGCCCTTCACGGTCCATATGGTTCTACGTGAAGGTTGCCCAAGCTCAAATCATAGCTTGTGACCTCTCACTTGGTCTCCTACATAGACTTCTAGAGTCCAAGGTATTACATATTTGAATAACATAAACCAACCCGATTATGTACACCCCTAGTTATGGGTATTTTTGACTAGTTTGAGTTAAACGACGTAGTTTAGGCATCAAACAATGTAGTTGAAGTTCCCCAATGCATAGGAAAATGACAAAAATGACCCTAACTTAAAGCTGACGAAGTGCCACTCACTAGTGGACTGACTGGCCGTCGTTTGAACCACTGCCTGTCAACTGGGTCATGGTTCGTGACCTGTATGACATGGCTTCACTAAAATGAGCATAAAATTTTACTTTGATCTTGGATTTTAGACCACTCAGTGGCATTGGAAAGAGGATTCAATTATCTTTAATTTGGAAGGTCATTGGCCACCTAGTTCATTTTGTGCTAAAACATATGACTGTTTGAAGGTGACCCAACAACCATTTTCCTGTAAATAGCTCCTGACCCTCACCTATAGCTAGACCTACGGTCCGTAGGTCTGACAACAAACTGTATTGGTCGGCCGTGGGTGGGATCAGAGACTATTCGGTCTGCGACCCCAATGACGGGACCCCACCTACGGTCTGTGGTTTCATCAACAATCGTGGACCATAGTCGTAGATCTGATCTTTTGATCCTAAAATTTTCCTAAGTCTTCAAATCAATGACGAGACCCCATCTACGGTCCGTGGTCTGACAAACAGTCAATCGATGACTTCCGTCGGTTCTAACACTAGATCCTAAAAAAGTACATTTTTCCATCTTCTCAAGTCAAAGGTGTTACATTATTACTTAATAAGTGAGAAAAACTTGGGTAAATATTGATAATGTAATTAAATATTTATCAAATAATAAATATATCATTCTTTTTTAGATTTGATAAAACATGCTCTACACATTGCAAATGAGTATATTGAGATACTTAAAAATTTCCAAAAAGCCATGAAGTGTAGAGATTGAAATCCCCCAAATGCTACTCATGAGACCTCAAATAAATTCATTGTTTGAGGTTAAGAGAATTGACATTACAGCTTCAACTTTATGGATTAAGCTCGAAACAATGCTCCTTTGTTTGTTATGACACCTTTGGTGTATCCCTCTCTCTTTTAAGTTGGTATTTTAAGTGCATTTGTGCTCTATCATTTCTTTTTACATAAATTCGAGGATGTAGCTGAAGAGGTTCAATTGAATATCTTACGTTATAAAAAGTTACATTGTGTGTGTGTCAACACACCCACATATATTGGTCAATTTTTCAATTTTATTTTATATATGCATTTGTTGAATTCTTCACAATGAAAACTATCAGAATAATTATGGATGCAATAATATTATTTTATATATACTGATTTAAGTTCTTGATTCACTATTTATTTGTGACACTAGTGTTCAAGTCTGATCCACATAATTCAAATGGTACCGGATTTTCACACAATATGTACTTATTCCCAAACAATTGGAGTTTCATTAATTGCGACTTCAAAAAGGCCAAAAGACTAGCAAATCCAAGTGAAGGTGGATAAGAAGGATTTAGGTTTGTGTTGAAGAAAATGTAGACTTACTATTTTGCTTGTGATGAGCATCAAGGTATTTAGTGCAACACTGGAAACATGAAGTTTGATGTGATGCCTCTCAAACATTGATGTTTCTAAATTAAACACGAGCAACATGTTGTGTCTTTGCCTTAGATTTAGAACATGCATACTAATTAATTACACTTTTTATTTTTATGATTTTTGTTATTACTTGAACAAATTAAGCTAAACTTGAGTTGATTTTAATTAGTGTATATCTTTTATTTCAATAAAAATGTAGTACTTTGGAGTTTTGGAATGCATGATATTTTTTTATTAATGGTTCAGATTATTTTATGAATCTTCTACTTTATTTAATTTGTACCTCCAATGATTTAAGCAAGAAAATCATATCCATAGAGTTCCTCATAGTCAATATCTAGCCTTTTCTCGTAGCCTTTAACTACAAGTCTTGCCTTGTATCTCTTTTCATCTCCATAAATACTAATCTTTGCCTTGTACATCCTTTTAATTAAAACTGTTTTATGAGTCTTGGAAAGTATTGTTTACTTTCAAGCGTCGTTCTTCTCTATTACAGAAATATCCTTTTCTATAGATTATCTCAACCTTTTTTAACGATTTCATCAAAGTTCATCCTCCTTTAGTAATTCACAGTTTTGCAGACTTTCATCCAAGCTTTTTTGATAAAAAAGTAAATGCAACATTGATAGGAGTAGGAGGTGGAGTTGAATCCTGCACAAGTTTCATGAACTGATCATGATCTTTTATTCCTCTTTAATATCCAAAAAGTACGAAAAACATTCTCTTGTGTTTCATTCTAAGCCTCCCAATTTATTGTTGCTTCTTCACCAAATTCCACATTATGACTCACCATAACTTCGTTGTTGCTTGGGTTATAAAATATGCAGCCTATTAAACTAATATTGTAGTCAACAAGTACATGCTTGATACTTCTATCATCAAGCTATGTACTCTCTTTTCGTGACATATGAGTTTATAAGTTATGCTTTTAAAGATGCTTAAGTTCTTGACATTTGCTTTCTTCCTCTCAAATGGCCTAAAATTCTTTGTACATACGTTTGGTTGTTTTTTTTTCTATCGTCGTATTGTATGGTGGCATGATTTTTATATTAATGAATAAAATTACAAATCTAAGAGAGCTTAAACTCGGCTCATTATTCCATATTTCAACCAATAACTTCTTCACAAAAAATGAGATTCAGGTAAAAACTGTACAAGTTTTGTACAAATAAACAATTCCAGCATGATAGGAAAAAATAGATATAACATATTGCCATGACCCAAGGGTATCCCCTAGACTTAACAAGGTACATAGAACCCCGAAAGGCCCCATGTAAGCCACTTAGCATATCCTAACACAAAGCATTAGAGCAATAAAGAGAAAACCACATTCGAAGTCCAAAAATCTTTTATAAAGGAAATCAGAAGTCTAGACTTGTGTCAATTAGCCATATATTACAATACTTGAATCAAGTAGGGTCACAACCCTTACAACATAATCTGAAAGTCAACTACAAGAAAAAGGAATTACAAAGATATCATCCATCTTCGAACCATGAGGACTCACCACAAGCAAGGAGAATAGTTTAATCCAAGCTTGAACCAAATGATGACCGCCTTAAGAACCAGACCCTACACTTTGGGAAAAGTATAGGAAAATGTGGGTTAGTACAACGCACTAACTATCACAGTCATCCATAAAATCATGAAAACATACTAATAAGGTCATTTTAGTTGAAAAGCATGCACTTTACCAAGTCATAAGCATATTCAACATATAGATTATCATGACATAGTGGAAACATACCATAAATACCCTAAAAGCATACTTGTGCAATGCATGAATAATATCCCATAATCCCACCCATGCTAAGTAAAGCTTCTTGAGTAACCATAGTTCATAATTCACGTTCCTATTCATATTTTGTCATAGTGGAGATAAGCCTTAACCGACATAGACCATATGAGCTAAACATGGAATCCGGTGTTACCCACACCGAAATAGGGTTTTCCTACTTGCCTAAGGTAAGACCATGATTTGTTAGCTTTTAGGTGGATCCAATAGCTAAAGACCTATGGGGGTACATAGTTAATAGGATAAATAGATTTCTACTAGAAACCCAGACTCGACTAAGGTAGAAGGTTTCCATCTCATGAGATACATACCTTAGGAACCCGGACTTAACTAGCGTAGAAGGAACCCATTTGGAAAGCTGAATTGAACTAGCGTAAAATCTTTCATCTGATATTCAATATCCACTCATTGCTAAGCATAATTCCCATTGAGTTCATATTAATTCTTAAATTAAGTTCATATTTATGGAAGAATGTCTTAATACTCAATCCAACAAAATTCATAAGATACTTCATAGATTCAATAGGTGAGAATAGTCTTTCAACCTTAGAATCATCATATTGTGAGAAATCCATTCACATCATATCATAAGTATGCATAAACTTGTATATGAGGATAATATTTCAACAACATAAGAACTAGACAATAATCATAATCATAATCACTTTATTCTCAAAGTGTTCCTTAAGCATATTCATAAATCTCATAATCACGCATAATTCTTATACTTTGCCCCTTCAAGGACCATAAATCATATTCACTCAACACATCTAGAATTACTACATTATACATGGATATAATCATAATTCAAGTAGCCCAATAACTACTTGCATAATCTCATAACATGTTTCTTTAATCAACAAACCCATATCACAAGTTCATAATTGAGGAATATGGGGGTTTCATGGGTTCACGGGGGATTTCAACAAAAATGAATAATAAATCATCAATTCAATTATAATACATCATTAGAAACATTTTTGAAAGGAACCCATGAGATTGAAATAAAACCCAAACTTTTGGGGAAAATCACTAGTTTTGAAATTGAGTTGGGAGGGACTCCATGGATGAAGAGCTACCATACCTTAGTGAAAAAATCCAAGGAATTTGGGTAGAAACCCTAGCTTCTTGCACCCTAGATCCAACTTACTTCTTCTTCTTCCTTGAAGTTCTAGAGAGAGAATATTTGGAGAAGATGAACTCTTTGGGATTTGATTTGGGTTTTGGGAAATAATGGGGTGAATGGGTGTATTTTGACTTAAAAAAAATTATATAGGTGTATAAAAGTAAGGCAAAACGATTTCACTTTGATAGGGCTTAAAAAGGAAATACCCAAAACACCTCACACTTATAGTTAGCTGCTAGGGACCACGTGGGGCTCCACAAGCAGTGGTCATGACCACTGATGAGTCCACAATTTGGACTCATATAGGGCTATATTTTGATAGAATTAGTTTCCTCAAATGTATATTTTGTCTCAATAACTGATGTAAACCCTTAAGTTTCAGGTATTTGGATTGAGAGACAAAGCATGGACGCTATCAAGAAAAAAGGAATAAAGCGACTAAAAGAACAGAGATACGATGCCTTGAAGATTGCCTAGTCCATTAGGCGAGTCGCTGGAAGGTCCTAAATCTCACTGAATGCTCCAGTGTGCTGAGCCCCGGAAGAGAAGGTCAAGTCTGGGATGAAAAGGAGCAGTCGGCGCATCGCCAAGCAGATCCGTGAAACAACACTCTATCGCCCAATGTCTCAAAATGCGAGAATGCTGAAGGCAAAAGCAGAAAAGTGATGAACCAAGCCAAAGGGCGGATCGCCGATTGTGTCGGTGATCCCGACTAACTGCACCGAATGATCCTCCGCAGCCCAAATTTTCATACACTATAAATACTTGATTAAATTGTTAGCTTAGTATTAGAATTTAGAGACAAATTTTATTTTGGAGACTTAGAATCTTTTCAGTTTTAGTTCTTAGAGTTTTTGGAGACATTGTGCTTGAACTTGAAGATTTTCTCCTTAACTTGTTTAAATACTTTTTTCATCGTACCCACTTGATGGAAACACTTGTTGGCATCAATTTCTATATCTTTTTCATGTCTAGCTAAAACCCCAATTTTTGGGGTGTGATTTTGTGAATATCGGTTAAATTTATTGTTGGGTGTTGCTTATTGTAAGGTGATTTCATTTAGTAGTTGTGTTTGAACTTAATGAGATTGTAGTTGCAAATACAATTTCATCTTAGTGTTTTTTGCTTGGTCGAGACAGACGTTTTAAAACTAAGACTACTAAATCCATAGACGGTGGCTATTGGGTCATCGTAGGTTCAACTCGAGAGAGTGAATCCTAGGCCCTCTCCCACACTTTCAGCTAGAGAGAGTGAATAGGCTAAGGTGGAGGTTGTGCTTAAATGCGGCAACTCGGTGTTTGAGAGAAAACGAGTTGATTCGGGGTAAGTTGCTCGAGACAGAATTTACCCCCACTATAGCTTAGTTATAAATATTCAGCGATGTACTATCAATAGCATCTACCCGATAGACTCTTTTACCCCATATTCCTATCACATCTCAAGAATCCCGTCTCCCTATCTTGTTTCTTTATATTTTTGTCATTTTTTTTATCATTAATCAAATACAAAGCCCCCATTGATAATTGATGCTTAAGTCACCCCTTAGATTAAGTATGTTTTTATTCATTGGCATTTTCAGCAAATTCATCAGATAGCTTGCCTTCTTTTCGTTTACAGCTATAGGTTTACATTTTTACCCAATCTGGGAAGCGGCATCCGTTGATGAATGGTTATACAACGGTGGTCCTTATGAACTAATTGTTCTACACTTCTTACTTGGCGTAGCTTGTTACATGGGTCGTGACTATGACTGATTAGAAATTAATTTTATTTTTCTATTAATTCTCTAAACCAATCCTTGTGGAAACGATCCCTACCCTTGGTTGGGTTATATCACTACACGTAATCGTTTGCACTTGAACCGAAGTAGTGTCCTGATAGGTGAAGTAAAACACCAGCTGTCGTCCCATCTATGGTCTTGAGGTAGTGGCATGACAACCATTTCCTTTAGCTCACAAGCCCAAGGCATCTTCACTAGGGGCTCCATGATCCTCAGAGTAAGCCATGAGCCGTGGTCCCTCTCGTGGACCTTGAAGCAATGGCTAGGCTAAGCCACCCATCATGGACAATCTACTAAGACAAGTTAAAGACTACTCGCACGAGCCGTCTAAGCCTTCACGAGCCGTGAAGTGGCTCATGTGGATGGACCATTTTTTAGGCAGCCTAAGGAGGCTACTGCCTCTACCTCCACGAGTGGCACCATGACTTGTGTTGTCTACTATGGGTCGTGAAGACTCTTGTGGTCTTGGTGGGCAGTGCTTTGGCCATAATGGACAGCCTTGGCCCCTTCCCTTGGCCCTTGCCCATTTTCCTTGGCCTTTCACCTTCTCCCTTGACGTTTATCCTCACGTTTTAGCTCTAGTTTAGCCTACTAGTTTCTGAGGTGTTATAATATCTCCCCCTTGGGAACATTATTCCTCGAATGAAGATCTAGACACCTTACGAAAGTAAAGACTCAAGACTAGCAGCCCATCATGCATGCAATATCAAAATAATGCACATTACAAAGGAGGAAACTTCAACTCCTTGTAAAACATAATCAATGCAACACGAGGAAGTAAGAACTACATCTAGCAACCCATTATGCATGAAAACTCAACATTTCTCATAATCATCAGAGGAACTACCTTCTCCAACTAAAAGCATGCTCAACACAATATCATGGAGCCAATATGCAATTACTCTCAAAAGCATACTAAAGCATGTTCAATAATTCATCTAAAGAAGTCAATAGGCAACTCATACTCAATGCACAACAACATGAGGAAATTCAATCATAAAAACTCATTTTCTTACTAAACAAGAATTTCTCAAGAACATGTATAACATAAGGATATCATGGGAAAAACACATATACTCACGACTTCCAAAACAAGGAAAACTCAAAAGGAACTATTTGCCTCAAGTTTGAATAAGAGTAGAATGAAAGAGATTAGGATATCGGGACTTCATATAGGCCTCGACCTCACAAGTAGCACCCTCAACTAAGTGATTCCTCCATAAAACCTTTACGGAAGCTATTTCTTCGTTTCTCAATCTCTTGATTTTCTGGTCTAGGATCTCTATCGGAACTTCCTCATAGGAAGGACTCTAATCAACTCCCAACCCTTCTAGGGGAATAATAGATGATGGATCTCCAATACACTTCTTAAGCATACAAATATGAAATACCGGATGAACTGGGGCCAACTCATTTGGCAAATCCAACTTATAGGAAACTTTCCCAATACGCTTCAAAATTTGATATGGGCCCACATATCGGGGGCTAAGTTTTCCCTACTTGCCAAACCTCATCACACCTTTCATAGGTGAGATTTTTAGATAGACCCAATCATTAACTTCAAATTCTAAATCCCTTATTATTACATCGGCATAAGCCTTTCGCCGACTTTGGGCCATCCTCAACCTCTCTCTAATGAGTTAGACTTTCTCAATGGCCTCATAAACTAGTTCGGGACCAATTAGAGCAATTTCCCCTACTTCAAACCAACCAACTGGAGACCTACATCTCCTACCATACAAGGCTTCAAAAGGAGCCATACCGATACTTGAGTGATAACTATTATTGTAGGCAAATTCTATTAATGGCAAGTGGTCATCCCAATTACCATTGAAGTCCATAACACATTCCCTCAACATATCTTCTAATTGTTGGATGGTAAGCTACGCTTGCCAATCAGTTTGGGTATTAAAAGTTGTGATAAGCTTAACCTTAGTACCAAGCCCTTTTTTGAAGGACTTCCAAAAGTGTGAAGTAAATTGAGTACACCAATCCAAAATAATAGTTAAAGGAACCTCATGGATCTTCACTCTCTCTCTTATATATAACTTGGCATAGTATTCTGCCAAAAAAGAAACCTTGACGGGAATGAAGTGGGCTGATTTGTCATCCGATCTACAATGACCCAAATAGAATCATGTTGCCTTCGGGTACGAGGCAAACCCACAATAAAATCTATATCAATCTCTTCCCACTTCTAAGTGGGGATTGCTATACTTTTGGATAAGCTTCCCAGGCTTTGATGCTCAACCTTAACTTGTTTACAATTAGGACATTTGGCTACAAATACCGCAATATCTCTCTTCATACCATTCCACCAATAGACTTCCCGTAGGTCACGGTACATCTTGGTGACTCCCGGATGAATAGAATACCGAGAACTATGAGCTTCCTCTAAAATTTGCTCCCTCAAACCATCAACATCTGAAACAAATAATCGACATTGGTACCTAAGCACCCCATCTCCCCTTTGGGAGAAATCCTCAACAGACTTATTGAGTACCAACTCTTTCAACTCAACTAATATATGATCAAAGCCTTGCTTAAACTTCACATTCTTCACAAAGGATGATTCGGAACCATTATTGACCATGACACCACCCTTGGTGGAATCCACTAGTTGAACACCTAACCTGGCCAACCTATGAACATCACGAATTGATTTATTTCTTTTCATCCTCTATATGAGCTACACTACCCATAGACAATCTACAAAGAGCATCCGCTACAACATTAGCTTTGCTGGGTTGATAAAGAAAACTCATGTCATAGTCCTTCAATAATTCTAACCACCTCCTTTGTCGAAGTCCTTTTGACTAAACACATATTGTATCGGTAAACACATATACTTGTACCCCATATATGTAATGCCTCCATAATTTTAAGGGAAAAACAACCGCCGATAACTCAAGGTTTATGGGTAGGATATTTCTTTTCATGGACATTAAGTTTCCTTCAACCATAGGCAATAACCTTAACATTTTTCATAAGCATAATCCCAACCCAACTCTAGAGGCATCACAATAAACCACAAAACCATTTATATCCTCCGGTAAGGTCAACACCAAGGTGGAAGTAAGTCTATCTTTCAATTCTTGGAAACTTTTCTCACTAGCTTCCGAATACTCACACTTGGCCTTCTTTTGAGTCAAAGCAACAGAGGAAAACTCCTCAACAAACCTCCTATAGTAACCGGCCAAACCCAAAAAGCTTCTAATGTCGGAAGAAGATAAAGGTCTAGGTCAACTCTTGACCGCATTCATTTTATTAGGATCTACCTCAATACCCTTGCTTGACACAATATGAACAAGGAATGCTACAGACCTTAACCAAAATTCACACATTCTAAACTTTGCAACAAGTTGATGGCCTTAAGAACTTGCAATACAACCCTCAAATGGTCATTATTCTTATCCTCACTCCTTCAATAGATCAAAATATCATGGATAAACACTATCACAAACATGTCAAGATAGTGCCAGAACACTCTATTCATTAAGTGCATGATCGCCGCCGGAGCATTTGTCAAGACAAAGGACATTACTACAAATTCATAGTTACCATGTCTTGTTCGGAAAACCATCTTTGGAATATCAACCCCTCTCACCCTCAATTGGTGATAACTCGAATGAAGATCAATCTTAGAGAAATAACTAGCCCCTTGAAGTTGGTCAAACAAGTCATCTAATCTTGGACGGGGATGGATACTTGTTCTTAATGGTCACTTTGTTCAATTGACGATAATCGATGTACATCCTAAGAGACCTATCTTTCTTTTTAACAAACAACACTGGAGCACCCCATGGAGAAATACCTAGTTAAATAAAACCCTTGTCTAGTTAATCCTTTAGTTGCTCTATCAACTCCTTTAACTCCGCCGGAGCCATTCTATAAGGCAGAATGGAGATAGGTTGCGTATCCAGAATAAGGTTAATACCAAAATCTATTTCCCGCTCGGGAGGAATACCGGGCAAATCATCGAGAAAAACTTTTGGGAACTCATTAACTACCGAAACCAAATCTAGCGAAGGGGTTTCAAAATCCATATCCCTCACCCTAACAAGATGGTACATACACCCTTTGGAGATCATGTTCCTAGCTTTAAGACAAAAGACAAATTGACCTCTAGGCATAGAATTTTCCCCTTTTCCACTCAAAGATAGGCTCATCCAGAAATTGGAATTTACCCACCCGAGTTCAATAATCAATAGAGGCATAACATGCATGCAACAAATCCATACCCAAAATCACATCAAAGTCTAACATGTCTAACTCTACCAAATCCACCAAACTAACTCTATGGGACAAGGAAACAGGGCATCTTCTATAAACCCTCTTAGCCACCACAGAATCACCAACTTGGGTAGAAACCAATAAAGGCTCTAATAACACTTTGGAGAGTATATCAAACTTCATAGCCACATAAGGTGTCACAAAGGACAAAGTAGCACAGGGATCTAAGATGGCATTTACATCAATAAGAAACACTTTTAACATACCAGTAACCACATCCGGGGAGCTCTTTGGTCACCTCGTGATTAAAGAGCATAAAAGTGGTTTTTCTTTTGGGCATTGAAGTTTGAACCGCTTGGAGGAGATTGCTTTCCCTCTCTTCCCTGAACCTTAAGAATTGGACAATATCTCACTCTATGACCACTCTTTCAACAACCATAGCAACCATCTGTGCTAACTAGGCACTTACCATTATGTTTCTTACTGCACTTAGCACAAGTAGGACTAGACATAGAAGATCCACCACCATTGCCTCCTTGAGGTTTAGAGATTGAAACCCTATCTTTGTTTACCTTTGGAGCACTAGAAGAGCTTTGGTTAGAAAACCTTTGTCTAAACCTTAGTCAACCTTGTCAATCGGGCCCGCTCTTACCGGCATATGGTTCTTCCATTGAGTATACCATACTTGAGAAACAATCTTCAATTGGTAAGCGGCTAACTCCGCTTTTTCTACCGAAGTCACCCTCATATTGTCAAGTATTTTATAAACATCTTCCACAAATTCTTGAGGATTCTCTCCCACTTTGGAGCCATGAAACTCAGGAAGGTTCATTCTAGCAAAATCCCTATCCCTTGAAGCAGCCAAATTATAATTCACCGAAGTTACAACTTCTCCATTGGCTTGAGTCATCATGACTTAAGCCAACAATTGGATAGAAGACCTAAACTTCGCATGGGTCGCATTCTCAACCACATGATCAACCAGAGCTTGATTATCTTAAGGAGGAGCTCATTGATTCACATTCTACTATTTAATCCATCTAGAGTTAGCCTTTCGTGTATTCATATTCTAAAGACACAAGAGAAGAATTAGAAGGAAGACCTTATAGAGTTAAAACTCTATCGCACAACTTAAGAGTAATGAAATAAGTGAAATTTCCTAAACATCTTATAGCCTCTCATTCATAAATGTGGCACGCTTTACACTTATGAACTTGACTCTATTAGACGTGGCTTATGAGACATCATCCTAGAATTATTCTAAACCTTGTGCTCTGATTACCAAGTTTGTCACGATCCAAGAGTACCCCCTAGACGTAACAAGGAACATAGAACCCTGAAAGGCCCCATGTAAGCCACTTAGCATATCATAACATAAAACATTAAAACAATAAAGAGTAAAATGCATTTCAAGTCCAAAATTCTTTTATAAAAGAAAGCAGAAGTCTAGACTTGTCTCAATTAGACATCTATTACAATACTTGAATCAAATAGGGTCACATCCCTTACAACATAATCCGAAAGTCAAATACAAGAAAAGGGAACTACAAAGATATCATCCATCCACAAACCATGAAGACTCATCACAAGCAAGGAGAATAGTCGAATCCAAGCTTGAACCAAAAGATGACCGCCTTAAGATCCGGACCCTATACTTTGGGAAAAGTATAGGAAAATATGGGTTAGTACAAAAAATGCACTAAGTATGATAGCCATGTATAAAATCATGAAAACATGCTAAAAAAGACATTTTAGTTAAAAAGCATGCACTTCACCAAGTTTAAGGATCATCATGAAGATTAGTGTAAAAGCATAAGTCATAAGCATATTTAACAGATAGATCACCATGACATAGTGGAAACATACCATAAATCCCCTCAAAGCATACTTTTGCAATGCATGAATAAGATCTCATAATCCCACCCATGCTAAGTAAAGATTCTTGAGTAACCATAGTTCATAATTCATGTTCATGTTCATATTTTGTCATAGTAGGAATAAGCCTTAACCTCCATAGACCATGTGAGCTAAACATGGAATCCGGTGTTACCCACACCAAAAATGGTTGTCCTACTTTCCTAAGGTAAGACCATAGTTTGTTAGCTTTTAAGTGGACCCACTAGCTAAAGACCTATGGGGGCACATAGTTGATGGGATAAGGAGATTGCTGCTAGAAACTTGGACTCGACTGAGGTAGAAGGTTTCCATCTCAATAGATACATACTTTGCGAAACCAGACTCATTAGCGTAGAAGGAAAAATGGAAAGCCGTACTCAACTAGTGTAAAAGCTTTGATCTCATAATCAATATCCACTATGTGCTAAGAATAATTACCATTGACTTCATATTAAGTCTTGACCTAAGTTCATATTTATGGAATAGTGTCTTAACACTCAATCCAACATAATTCATAAGATAGCTTATACATTCAGTAGGTGAGAATAACCTTTCAACCTTAGAATCATCATATTATGAGAAAACCTTTCACATCTTATAATAAGCATAAATAAGTGTGTATGTGAGAATAATCTTTCAACAACACTACAACTAGATCATAATCATAATCACTTTACTGTCAAAATGTTCCTTAAGCATATTCATCAATCTCAAAATAATGCATAATTCTCATACTTTGCCCCTTCAAGGACCATATATCATATTCAATCAACACATCTATAATTACTACATTATACATGGATATAATCATAATTCAAGTAACCCAATCACTACTTGCATAATCTCATAACATGCTTCTATAATCAACAAACCAACATCAGAAATTCATAATTGAGGAATATGAAGGTTTCATTTGTTCAAGGGGAATTCAAAATAAATCAACAATAAATCATAAATTGATTCATAATACATAATTAAACTATCATTAGGAACGTTTTTAGAAGGAACCCATGCGATTGAAGTCAAACCCTAACTTTTGGGGAAAATCACTAGTTTTGAAATTGAGTTTGTAGGGACTCCATGGATGAAGAGATACCATACCTTAGCGAAGAAATCCAAGGAATTTGAGTACAAACCTTAGCTTCTTGCACCCTAGCTCAAACTTCCTTCATCTTCTTCCTTGAAGTTCTAGAGAGAGAATATTTGGAGAAGATGAACTCTTTGGGATTTGATTTGGGTTTTGGGAAATAATGGGGTGAATGGGTGTATTTTGACTTAAAAGACTTAATAGGTGTATAAAGTAAGGCAAAATGACATCACTTTGATAGGGCTTAAAAAGAAAATACCCAAAACACCCCTTAATTAAAGTGAGCTGTCAAGGACCACATGGGGCTCCACGAGCCGTGGTCATGACCACAAGCCGTGGTCCCATTCGTGGTCTTGAGGCAGTGGCGTGGCAACCATTGCCTTTAGCTCACAAACCCAAGGCATCTTCACGAGGGGCTCCACAAGCTATGGAGCAACCCACAAGCGGTGGTCCCTCTCGTGGACATTGAGGCAGTGGCTAGGCCAAGCCACCCTCCACTGGCAATCCACTAAGACAAGTTCAAGACCACTCCCACGAGCCATGAAGTGACTCGTGTGGAGGGGCCATTTTTTAGGCAGCTTAAGGAGGCTACTGCCTCTACCTCCATGAGTGGCACCATGACTCGTTTTGTCCACTATGGTTCCTGAAGACCCTCGTGGTCTTGGTGGGATGTGCCTTAGCCATAATGGGCAGCCTTGGCCCTTGCCCATTTTCCTTGGCTCTTGGCCTTCTCCCTTGACGTTTACCCTCAGGTTTTAGCTCTAGTTTATCCTACTAGTTTCTGAGGTGTTACACATCTTAACATAATATATGTTGTCCTTAATACCAATATTCTCAGTAGGTATAATAAGTGAAGGATCACCCATAAACTTTTTCAACATAGAAATGTGGAATACCGCATGGACTGCTACTAACATTGATGATAGATCCAACTCATAAGCTATATTGCCAATTCTCTTCGATATCCTGTAAGGAAAAATATACCAGGGACTGAGTTTACCTTTCCAAATCTCATAACACTCTTTATGGGTGAAACCTTCAAGTAAGCCTAATCATCCACCTCAAACTCCATGTCTATTCTCCTAACATCTGTATAGGATTTCTGACGACTTTTCACTGGTTCAACCTTTCTTAAATGAACTTCACTTTCTCCATAGCTTGATGAACAAAGTCTGGTCCTATTAATCCAGGTTTACCAACCTGAAACCATCCAATAGGAGATCTACATTTCCGCCCATAAAGAGCCTCATAAGGAGCCATGTAGATGCTAGAGTGATAATTGTTGTTGTAAGCAAACTCTATGAGAGGTGAATGATCATCCCAATTACCCTTTAAATCGATCAAACAAGCCCTCAACATATCCTCTAAAGTCTAAATCGTACGCTTTGCTTGACCATCAGTCTGAGGATGAAAAGCAGTACTCAAATTTATCTTCGAACCCAAACCTTTTGGAAAGACTTCCAAAACTGTGCAGTGAATTGTGAGCCTCTATCTAAAATGATGGACACAAGAACTCCATGAAGTCTGGCTGTAAACTTTTGCCGAAAAGGTAGTCTTTACCGGCAAGAAATGAGTTGATATAGTCGTCCGATCTACAATCACCCAAAGCGAATCTTGCTGCCTGAGAGATCGCAGAAACCCAGTAACCATACTGATCATCTCTTACTTTTATTCTGAAAGATTTATGTTCTGAGGCATACGACCATGCCTTCGGTGTTCTACTTTTATTTGTTGGCAATTCGGGCACTTAGCAATAAACTCTGCAACACACCTCTTTATACTACTCCACCAATAGACTTCTCTCAAGTCACAGTACATCTTTGTGGAATCGGGATGATTAGAGTCTCTAGAACTATGGGCCTCTGCCATGATCCTCCCGTGAAGCTAAACAACCTTTAGCACACATAATCTATATTGATACCTCAAATACACCATGTCCCCCTTGTTCAAAAGCCATCACTTTTTGCTTATGAACATTTACCCTCAATTCAACCAAAACAGGGTCTTGGTCTTGTTTCTCCTTCACATCAGACACTAGTGATGATTCAGCACCATTCATCACCGCCAACCCACCTTTATTAGAATCATCAACCTGACTCCCAATCTTGCAAGTATGTGCACATATTTGGCTAATTCTTTCTTGCTTTCCTTAATATGAGCATAACTTTCCATAGACAACTTCCTCAAAGCATGAGAAACAACATTAGCTTTGCCAGGGTGATAGAGGATACTCATATCGTAATCCTTGAGTAATTCTGACCACCTCCTCTGTCTTAGATTAAAATCTTTCTGGCTAAAACATACTAAAGTCTCTTCTGATCGGTGAACACATCTATATGAACACCATAGAGATAATGATGTCAGTTTTTCAAAGAAAATACTTCAACGGCCAACTGAAGATCATTCATTGGGTAATTCTTCTTGTAGATCTTAAGTTGTATGCATGCATAAGCTATAAGCTTACCATTTTGCCTAAATGCACAACCCATTCCAACTCTGGACGTATCACAATACAAAAAAAAACCTTATGTACCCTCTTGTAGGGTCAACATTGGGAAGTAATTAACCGGGTTTTCAATTCTTGAAATCTTTTCTCACAAGCTTCAAACCATTGAAACTTCACTATCTTTTGAGTCAATTTTGTCAAAGTTGATGGAATAGATGAAAAGCCCTCGAAAAATCTCCTATATTAACCAGCCAATCTCAAGAAACTCCTAATATCAGTTCTAGATGTGGGTGTGGGCAAGTTCAACACTTCCTTCAATCTTCTGTGTGTCAACTCCAATCACTTCCCCAAAAACAATATGGCCTAAGAACTCCACAAACTAAAGCCAAAACTCACATTTAGAAAACTTGGCATACAACTCCTTATCTTTGAGAGTTTGGAAAACTATTATGAGATGACTAGAATAATCTTACTCATTTCTTGAATAAATCAGGATGTCATCAATAAACACAATAACAAACATGTCAATATATGGCTTAAACAATTCTTTTATAAGGTCTATGAATATTGTAGGAGCATTAGTAAAGTCAAATGACATAACAAGAAACTCACAGTGACCATAACCGGTCCTGAATGCTGTCTTTGGGATGTCACTTACTCTCAACTAATGATAGTAAGATCTAAGGTCTATCTTAGAAAAACAGGTGGCATCCTGAAGTTAATCGACGAGGTCATCATTTCTCGGAAGAGGATACTTATTCTTAATAGTTATTTTGTTCAATTTGCAGTAAGAAATACATATCCTAAAAGACCCATATTTCTTCCTCACAAATAAAATTGGAGCGCCCCAAGGTGAGACACTAGGTTGAATAAAACCTTTATTAAGAAGGTCTTTCAACTACTTTTTGAACTTCTTCAACTCATTTAGACCCATTATGTATGGCGGTATAGACATAGGTCGAGTATCGGGAAGAATGTCTATGCCGAAATCTATTTCTCTCTTGGGAGTGACTCCGGGAAGATGATCTGGAAACTCACTCATTACTGCAACTGATCGAATAGGTGGTGTCTCAACACTAGAGTCATTAACTCAGACTAAGTGATAGATGCACCCCTTCGAGATTAACTTTTTGGACTTAAGGTATGAAATAAAATGACCCTTAGGTACCGCTGAACTCCTCCTCCACTCTATAACTAGCTCATTAGGAAACTGGAACTTAACTACTCGAGTTTTACAATCAATTGAGGCATAGCAAGCAGAAAGCCAGTCCATACTTAGAAAAACATAAAACTCTACCACGTCTAACTCGACTAAGTCAGTTACGGTGTCCTAGTGATTGACAGAGATGGTACAATCACGGTAAACTCTCTCGGATAGAATAGAATCACCAACAAGTATGGAAACACTGAAGGGGTCAAGAAGTTATTTGGGAAGAATATAAAATCTCATATCAATATAATGAGTCACAAAAGATAGACCCGCACATGGAACAAGTAATGCATATACATAAAAAGTAAAGACTTTGATCATACCAGTTACAACATTTGGTTCATTCTCCTTCTCTTATCGACTAGTTATAACNTCTTGTAGATCTTAAGTTGTATGCATGCATAAGATATAAGCTTACCATTTTGCCTAAATGAACAACCCATTCCAACTCTGGACGTATCACAATACACAAAAAAATCTTATGTACCCTCTTGTAAGGTCAACATTGGGAAGTAATTAACCGGGTTTTCTATTCTTGAAATCTTTTCTGACAAGCTTCAAACCATTGAAACTTCACTATCTTTTGAGTCAAATTTGTCAAAGTGGATGGAATAGATGAAAAGCCCTCGACAAATCTCCTATATTAACCATCCAATCCCAAGAAACTCTTAATATCAGTTCAAGATGTGGGTGTGGGTAAGTTTAGCACTGCCTTCAATCTTCTATGTGTCAACTCCAATCCCTTCCCCAGAAACAATGTGGCCTAAGAACTCCACAAACTAAAGCCAAAACACACACTTAGAAAGCTTGGCATACAACTCCTTATCTTTGAGAGTTTGGAAAACTATTCTGAGATGACTAGAATAATCTTCCTCATTTCTCGAATAAATCAGGATGTCATCAATAAACACGATAACAAACATGTCAATATATGGCTTAAACAATTTTTTTATAAGGTCTGTGAATATTGTAGGAGCATTAGTAAAGTCAAATAACATAACAAGAAACTCACAGTGACCATAACGGGTCCTGAATGCTGTCTTTGGGATGTCACTTACTCTCCACTAATGATAGTAAGATCTAAGGTTTATCCTAGAAAAACAGGTGGCATCTGAAGTTAATCGACGAGGTCATCATTTCTCGAAAGAGGATACTTTTTCTTAATAGTTATTTTGTTCAATTTGCAGTAAGAAATACATATCCTAAGAGACCCATATTTCTTCCTCACAAATAAAATTGGAGCGCCCCAAGGTGAGACACTAGGTTGAATAAAACCTTTATTAAGAAGATCTTTCAACTACTTTTTTAACTTCTTCAACTCATTTAGACCTATTTTGTATGGCAGTATAGACATAGGTCGAGTATCGGGAAGAATGTCTATGCCGAAGTCTATTTCTCTCTTGGGAGTGACTCCGGGAAGATGATCTGGAAACTCACTGGAACTGACTGAATAGGCGGTGTCTCAACACTAGAGTCATTAACTCAGACTAAGTGATAGATGCACCCCTTCGAGATTAAATTTTTGGACTTAAGTTATGAAATAAAATGACCCTTAGGTACCGCTGAACTACTCCTCCACTCTATAACTGGCTCATTAGGAAACTGGAACTTAACTACTCGAGTTCTACAATCAATTGAGGCATAGCAAGTAGAAAGCCAGTCCATACTTAGAATAACATAAAACTCTACCATGTCTAACTCGACTAAGTCAGTTATGGTGTCCTAGTGATTGACAGAGATGGTACAATCATGGTAAACTCTCTCAGATAGAATAGAATCACCAACAAGTATGGAAACACTGAAGGGCTCAAGAAGTTATTTGGGAAGAATATAAAATCTCATATCAATATAATGAGTCACAAAAGATAGACTCGCACATGGAACAAGTAATGCATATACATAACAAGTAAAGGCTTTGATCATACCAGTTACAACATTTGGTTCATTCTCCTTCTCTTAGAGACTAGTTATAACGTACAGACAGTTTGCTCCTTCGCTTGTCCTTGAAGTAGTTCCTCTAGGTGTTGTTCTGCCTGTCAGAGCCACCGAAGAATATTGGGCTCTATTTCCCCCATTATCATTATCCTGCATGTTCTTAGGGCACTCTCTCATGAAGTGACATGTCTAACCACATTTGAAACTGCTAGTGGAGCTGTCACGACACACTCCTAGGTGGTTTCTACAACAGTAGCACATGTATGAGTCTGATTAGCCCATTGTGCCACACTCCCCTGAGATTCAGTAGGTCGAGCTCTGAAGTTCTGCGAATTCTGATTCTTCAACTCACCATTGTTTTTTTGGTGCACGTGCGCTAGAAGATAATGGAGCAGGTCTAATTGGCCTTTGTTGAAAAAAGGACCGCTTCGCATTACCGACCTTGTGCTGTCCGTACTCGTTACATATTTTCTTGGCTTTCTTGTGATGTAACTCTTCCCTATCTCTAAACATGTCTTCCTCAACCAGCTTCCATTGGATCATAAGCCTTGCTATGTCCATATCCCCTATAAACATAGAAGCCTTACCCTCTTTGTTTGCCAAGAGGGACAGTCCAGACACAAATAGACTCATCCCTCTCCTAACATCAACAAACATCTTGAGAGCATAATGGGACTGTTGAGTGAACTTGAGGTTGTACTTATGCACACTCATGGACTCCTGCTTAAGAGTGAGAAATTCTTTTACCTTTGCCTGTCTCAGCTCACGTGGAAAGAAACGCCCCATGAAGATACTTTAAAACACATCCCAACTGCCAATCGGTGCCCCTTCAACCTTGCTCTTTTACCATTGGTCGTACCAAATCCTAGTAACGCCCTTGACTTGGTTTGTAGCTAAATCCACTTTATCAACATCGATAACATGCATAACCTCAAACACCTTCTACAACTCATCCAAAATGTTCCCTAAATCCTTAGTGACATTTGACCCGATGAATTCTTAAGGATTCATCCTCAAGGAACTCACGGATCCTTGATGTATCAGCCACATCANATGCATGTTATCGATGTTGATAAAGTAGATTTAGCTACATACCAAGTCAAGGGCGTTACTAGGATTTGGTACGACCAACGGTAAAAGAGCAAGGTTGAAGGGGCACCGATTGGCAGTTGGGATGTGTTTAAAAGTATCTTCATGGGGAGTTTCTTTCCACGTGAGCTGAGACAGGCAAAGGTAAAAGAATTTCTCACTCTTAAGCAGGAGTCCATGAGTGTGCATAAGTACAACCTCAAGTTCACTCAACAGTCACATTATGCTCTCAAGATGTTTGTTGATGTGAGGAGAAGGATGAGTCTATTTGTGTCTGGACTGTCCCTCTTGGCAAACAAAGAGGGTAAGGAAGTCTTCTATGTTTATAGGGGATATGGACATGAAAACGTGAGTTATCCTACACGTTTCCCATAGAGTATTCAATCACATATGTACTTAGAGAAGGTTCCTTTTCTAGTTCAACCAACTCATAGTACCTCTTCCCAACAAAGGCCCCATTTCTTAGTCATGGCCAATCAAGGTTCATAAGGATAACTCATTAAATCCCCCTGGAAGGGTGCCTTAGGCCTACCGATTTTTCATTAAGGGTGCCTTAAGCCTGCCGGTCCAAGGTTCATCATTTCACACATGAGAAGGGCTACCACCATTAGGTCTACCTATTTCATGGTTTTACATTTACTTAGGAAAGCTAGACTTATGAAAGGGCACCATTTCTTAGTTCTGCCCATTTCACACATTCATGCATTCAAGACTTTAAGTAACAAGGAGGGACACTTTAGTCTACCAACCAAGTCACAACATTTTCATTTAAGGATACTTCATAATCCAACATCATTTCATATATACATCATGAGAAATCATACTTTAACTCACAATGCTATCCACTTTACATAGGATCATCACAAGATCACATAAAACTCATTCACATCATACCTTCACATATAGCTTCATATAAAACTCATTCACATCACACCTTCACATATAGGTTCATATAGGACTTTACATACAGCCTCATTCATTTATAATAACATAACAATACAATAACACTCATATAATGCCCTTCATGGCCTCAATTCACAATAATACAATATTCCAACATTATGCAACAATTTCCCCAATGCCTTCATGGCTACAATTCACAATAATACCACACAAGAACAAGATATAACACTTCCACCAAAGGTGGATTCAACCTACCAACAACAATTAATTCAATAAAAAGAGTTCAAGCTTTCTTACCATAATTCAAAGCCATAGCCAAAATCACCAAAAATCCAAGCAATCACCAATACTTAACTCATAAGGCTTACCACCCTTAATTCACCCATTATCAACAATTAATCATAAATAAACATTAAACAATACAACAGATATCAATACAATTCACTTTACACATAATTCCATCAACTTTGAATTTATAGAAATAGACCCACTTCATAAACACATTTTGGGATTTTGTAGAATACAAGGATTCATGGAGTATTTCATCTTAAAACATCAAATAAACATCACTAATATCATAACTTATCATTTGAAATCGTTTCATGCAAGAACCCTTGAGTTTGAGTAGAAATTAGACTTTTTCACAAACTTTGGAAAAGTTGAAAACCATTTGAAATTGGCTCTAGGGTGATAGCTTGCCCTAGATAAAGAACTCCCATACCTTTACTAAGATTCCCCAAGAAATTTGATGAAGAAAACGTCTTGCATCCACAACCCTAGCTCCCACTTCTTCTTCTTCTTCTTCTCTTCTTTCTCTCTTCTTCTCTTCTTCACTCAAGAACCCTAACTCTTACTCTTTTAAAATGGAACAAAAATGATCCACAATCAGCCTAACACAACAATATAACCTCAAAAGAAATGATTTGTGAAAAGACCAAAATGCCCTTAAATTTCCGGACGGACTCCCTGCCAACTGCCCAACTTTCAAAGGGCATAACTCGCTCATACGAACTCGGAATCGAGCAAACTCGGTGGCGTTGGAAAGATCNTTTTTCCATATTATTTCTCTTCATTCAACATTTTTTATATCTTTGAGTACGTATAAAATTAATGTTTTGTAGTTTCTTATCATTTCATCATGTATAAATGTATTCATGTTCTTGTTATTCGCAGTTTTTATCAATTATTGCTTCCTATCATATTCATAACTGAATAAGATTATATTAGATCATTATGAACTAGATTATCCGCTTATCATGTTTTCCTGTCACTATAAGCATCGTACTTTAGCAGATACTTTCTTCCTAAACAGCGCCTCAACTGTGTTTACTCCCCTATCACGACTTCTCTTGTCTTTTCGATTTCAACTTTAGGATGGCATAGTTATAGAAGGTTTCTCGCTTTTCCAGTTTGCTAACAAACTAGAAAGCATGATTTCGTATAATTCTAATACATAATAACTAACATAAAGTTATTCAATCATATTTATGATATTCACGAATATATGAATTTAGTTATGGATATTTAATTAAAAATATACATTTGCCTCTTGCTTATCCATGATATCTGAATTAGCTAGTTACTCCATTAGGTTTCTAAAATGCAAATATATTAAGAGTTTTTACAAGTGAGCTTGCTTCGTAATGAAGGTAAGTCAAAAGGAACATATCATAGATTGTAGATACACCAAAGGTAAGGCTAAAATCAAGTCAGCAGAGGATCTCAAATTCCAAGCTATCGTGGATCATGTCCACTACCAACCACATCAAAACAGGTGAATCAACTCGAAGCCATCGTGGATCCCACATCCACTATCAACTACCTCATGGGTCTAAGGCAACAGTAGTCTATCCTAGACTAAAGACAAAGATATATTCCAACATAAATAAACATTCAACTAGATACTATGCATGTAACGACAAATAAACATCCCAACAGGTAATTCACAAATACCCACAGATAAACAACCACTCCGACAGCATGGTACTAACCCCGCAATAGCCCAAAAATCAACCCTACCACATGGTATCTGAGAACAAGAGATGAAATACTAGTAGCCTACCCCTGATTCACACAATTCAACATGCAATTACACAATCAAGCTCAATCTAAAGGAAAGAAAGTCATAGACTACTTGAAGGCCGACCGTGCGCACTCCACAGGACTGTGTCGGGGCTTTTCCCTTTCGAACGGTCTTGGATTGCTGCCACTCTTTAAAAAATAGAATCATAGCATCTTCGTGGTCCTTTAGAATCTAAAATCATCAATATCTGATCCAACCCAATTTCAGAGTGAAAATCACAAAATGTGGGACCCGCTCCAAAAATTCCTGAATTGACTTGATAAAGTGGTCCTAAACCCTCCCTCGAGCTTGTGTTCCAAAAGGGAGCAACTCTCGGGGCTCAGAACAGCTCCATGCAACAACTAACCAAAATGAAAAACCTTACTCAAAAATAGACTTGGGGAAGCCACTTACAACGCATATACACCATAATCAGAGACTTTCCGACACGCTCCGGACAGTCATCCAATCATAAAATTCGAACCCAAACACACGGACATCGAATTACCCAAAAAGAAGCTCTAGAACTCGAGATATCGAAGTTTCAAAATGAGGCTGAATATGATTTTTCGCTATATAAATAGCAGCAATTCCAGTCGCTTAAAGCTAAATTTGGTCACAAAAAGACTAAATTTGTGTCTCTAAAGGTCTGCACCAACAACACCAACACCAGATTTTGCTATTTTCTTAAAAGCTTCTCTGAATGGACCCTCAAAACTCGTTCAAGACCTGATGAAAATAAAACTGATGTGCTAACCCCCAAAATTTAACATCCAGACTCAATGGCACAGTCAGAATTTCGAAATGAGGTCATTTCGACAAAAGTGGGCTCCACACCCAAATGCCATTTTAGCCAATTTCCACAACGGGCCTTCATAAAAGACCGGAAGCCCTAGAAAGACCACGAAGGGTAATTCTAGACCAAACTCAACATTCCAGAACTAATTGCACTGAAAAAATTCTCTTTCGAGCGTGTTTACTAAGAATGTCGACCAAAGTAAAAGTTAAGCCAAAATTCAAAGGTAAAAGCGCCAAATGGCCCAAAAGTCACACTGAAAGCCTCGGGACTCGTGTCAACCATGCTACTAGCATAATTTGGCCACTCCAGAGCTGATGCAACCGTCATAATTCCCATCTAAGGTCATTTACATGTTATGACTGAAATTAACTTGTCATGTTTCAAAAGCTCCAAAGCAGGAATATAGACATGAATTCTAAACGAACGACTAGGCGACCGAACAGTCAGTGCCATAAAGCATAACTGACTTGTGGTCGCTACATGAATGCTCTAAATAACAGAGAGAAGGCATAAACACAGAAATGACCTGGAGGGTCATTACAACATCCACTACTAAAAGGACTTTTGTCCGCAAAAGTAAGAGTCAAAAAGTACGTGATGGCTCAAATAAGCTAGGAACTGCTCCCGCATCTCCCGCTCCGTCACCCAGGTAACCTCCTCGACTGGATTATGCCTCTAACTGACCATTACCATAGAAAGGGCTCTAGACCTTACCTTTCTCATATCTATGGCAAAAATAGCAACTAGCTCTTCAATATAGGTTAGGTGATCGTCCAACTCAACGACATTATAATAGAGCACATGAGACTCATCTGGAACATACCAGTGCAACATCGAAACATGGAAAACAGGGTGAATAGCTGAGAAAGTTGGGGTAAAGCTAACTCATAGGACACATCACCAACTATCCTCAACATCTCAAAAGGCCCAATGCACCTTGGGATAAGCTTACCTCGCCTCCCAAATCTTATCACACCCTTTATGGGCTATACTCTGAGGAATACCCAATCACCAACGACAAATCTTAACGGTCGATGCTTGGATCCTCATAACTCTAATATCTACTCTGAGTCGTCCTAAGCCTATCTTGAATTAATAAGGCCTCCTAGAAAAAGTGTGTACTACGTGACCTAGGCTACGTAGACTTAAACCAACCAACTAAAGTGCGACAACGCCTACCGTACAAGGCCTCAAATGGGGCCATATGAATGTTAGAATTGTAGATGTTGTTCTATGCAAACTCCGCCAAAGGCAAGAACTAGACCAACTATCCTCCAAAGTCTATAACACAACCCTGCAAAATATTCTCAAGAACATGAATAGTACGTTCCGACTAGCCATCAGTCTGTGGGTGAAATGTTGTGCTAAGAACGACATGGGTGCCCAACTCATCCTGAAATTCCCTCTAAAAGCTTGAGGTGCATTGTGAACCCTTGTCTGAAATGATAGAAACAGGCACACCATGAAGACAGACTACCTCTCGAATGTAGCTATGAGCTAACCTCTCAGCAATGAAGCAAAAACTAACTGAAATGAAGTGTGATGACTGGCTCAATCGATCCATGATGACCCAAATGTGTTCAACACCTTTAGAAGTCTGAGGTAAACCCAGCATGAGATCCATGGCTATGTGCTCCTACTTCGACTCAAGAATGGATAATCTCTGCAACTCATCACCAAGCCTCAAATGCTCGGCCTTCACCTGCTTCACCAGTAATGCTGCCTCAAGTCACGACACATCTTAGCGGTGCCTGGATGAATAGAATACCTGGAATCATGGGCCTCGCTAAGGATCATCTGAATCAAATCTCGAACTCTCTGTATACATAACCGACCGACAAACCTCAAAACCCCATCTGAACCTAAAGTACATTGCTCTGCATCACCTCCGAAAATTCTATTTTTAAGTGCCACCAGACACTCATCCTCAAACTGATGACTTCAGAGATGATCAAGCAGGGATGACTGAACTCCCACATAAGCTAACACCCGACTGAAATCTGAAACATCAAGCTCGATCATCTGATTGGCTAAGGATTGAATGTCCAAAGCCAAAAGGTTGCTCCAAAATCAAAAGGAAGTATAGACTACCCATACTCTCCGCCTTTCGGCTCAAGACATCCGCTACTACATCTGCCTTGGCCGGATGACAAAGAATAGAGAGGTCATAGTCCTTCAGGAGCTCAATCCAATGGCGCTGACTCAAATTAAGATTCCTCTGGGTCATAATGTACTGAAGGCTCTTGTGATCAGTATAGATCTCGCAATGAACTCCATATAGGTAATACCTCTAGATCTTAAGCGGGAAAATTACCGCCACCAACTCCAATTCATGAGTGGGGTAGTTTCGCTCATGCAGCTTAAGTTGCCTGGACGAATAAGCAATAACCCGGCTCTACTTCATCAACACCCAACCCAAACCAACGCTGGATGCGTCACAATATATAGTGAATCCCTCGCCCTCAACTAGAAGAGTTAATATAGGAGCGGTGGTAACCATCTCCTTAAGCTTCAGAAAGTTCCTCTCGCATTACTCCAACCACACAAAGGGAACATCCTGGGGAGTCAACTGAGTCAATGGAACTGCTATAGAAAAGAAACCATCGACAAAACACCTTTAATATCCTGCCAATCCGACATGGGCTTGGCCCAACCAGGAATAGCCTTTATCTTTGTTGGATCCACCATTATGCCATCCTCTCACACCACATGCCCAAAGAATGCTACAGACTCAAGACAAAACTCGCACTTTGAGAACTTCGCATACAACCAATAATCTCTCAAGTTTAGAGTTTTATCCTCAAATACTACTCATGCTCACTGTGGCTTCGCGAATATACAGAGAATGAGTCTAGATAAGGCCTGAATACACAAGTCATAAAATCCATGAAGATTGTAGGGGCATTAGTCCACCCAAGACATCACTAGGAACTCAAAATGGCTATAACGAGTCCTAAATGTTGTCTTAGGGATGTTCAATGCTCTATTCCTCAACTTATGGTAGCTGAATCTCAAGTCAATCTTATAAAACAGTGCAGCTCCATGAAGCCGGTCAAATAGATCATCAATACGAGGCATAGGATAATTGTTCTTCACCATCACCTTATTTATCTACCTATAATCAATACATCTCCACATAGTACCGTCCTTCTTCTTCAGTAACAGAACTGGGGGACCCCAAAGTGATACACTAGGCCGAATGAATCTTCTACCCAAGAGATTCTAAAATGAACACTGAGTTCCATGAGCTCTACGGGGGCAATACAGTATGGTGTAAAGGAAATAAAATGAGTAACCTACTCCAAATCAATGGCAAAATCAATATCCCGCTCTTGGGTAGGCCATGAAGGTCGACAGGAAACACATCTACGAACTCTCGGACCATAGGTACTGAATCAACTATAGGTCCCTCCCTACTAACATCCTAGCATAAGCTGAATATGCCAAAGACTCGCTAGCTAAAAGTCTCCGATCCTGTACATAAGGAATCACCCCAATTGGCGTGCGACTATGAGAACCCTGCCACACAACCGCCGAAATACAAGGCACGGTTAAATTTACAGTCTTGTCATAATAATCCAAGACCTCTCGATGCGGGGACAACCAGTCCATACCAGAGAACAAATAAAAATCAACCAAACTAGGCATAATAAGATCCGCCCGGGTATCCCACCCTTGCATAGTCACCACACATGATGTACAAACCTGATCCACTACTAACGAATCCCCTACCGGGGTCGAAACACACAATGTTACCGCTAAGGGTTAGGACTCAGCCCCATCCCTCCTAATCGAGGTACACAATATGAAACACATATAAATAAGTAGAACCAAGATCAAATAAGGCTGAAGCGGACTAATGGCATAAAAGAACTGTACCTGTGATCACATCATCTCAAGCCTCGTCCTCTACTGTAGCTGGAGCTGTATAGAAATGTCCATGGGCGCCACTACTAAACGTATCAACTCTGCCACCTTCCCTGCCTCCCTGGGGACCTTCCCGAATAATGACCTCCTCCTTTGGCCCTAACTCAGAGTGGCACTATAACCACCCTGACGGTACTGGTCACCCTCTGATAACTTCAATGATGGCTGAAAAAGGTTACTAGACTAACTCAACTGGAACATCTGATGAATCCAGTTTTAAGTATCCCTAGGCCTAGGATGGGCCCCACTAATGTTATCATCGTGCTTGGCCCTCTTTTTTTCTTTTGGATTTGGATGTTTATGAGGGCGTATATATCGTCATTATCATCATCTCTGTCTTCTCCAATTTGCACCCCGGTCACGCAAATCTGAAACCCCATATCTCTAACCATCATCACGATCTCTATTTCAACCTTGATTCCCATGCGACCTTGGATAGCTCGGACGAGAACTCCTACTTGGTTTGACAAGAATTGTGCCTTTTCGTTGTACATGGCCTCAAATTGTACGTCATCAGGACTCACACCACTAGTAGCACCAACCGCGTTCACAACCTTGTTACCACCTCCCATGACATGTTTCGTCAATAGGTCCATTTAGGTCATTATCTTTGCCATGTTTTCATCTCGTTCTTGGTTCTTTTCCAATTGTTCCTTTGTCCGCCCAAGATTTAAATGAAACACCTAATTTTCCCTTGTTTACCATACACGATTGATTTTGGTCATATTATACCGAGAAGTAAGAAATAGTTATCAAAAAGATTATCCATCTAAATTGTTAACAATCTGCAATAACCTATGAAAATATTAAAGCTAGAATACTATAACCTCAAATGTAAGATCCAAATCGTCTCAAAGAATAATTAACAATAGAACAATAAAAAAAACTCTCAAAGGCTGAGGAATATACCCTCTGGGAACTCCCTTTCTTCTTTCAAAAAATATCTGGTAGCGTTGCTATTTTCGATAACACTAAACTACACTTCTCCCAATTCAAAGTGTAGGCGGTCATTGATAACACTCAACTATTCTTCATCCTATTCTAAGTGAAATAAGTGTTCTAATCATATGTCGAAGTAGATATTTTCAAAACAATTAAATTAAATGGCAGTGGTTTGCAAATTAATGCCAATTAGGGGGATTAGAGTGGAAAATTAACAACTACGAACAAACGGGAGTAATCAAGTAGAGAGGAATCCTTGGGGATGTGATCGATTGCAAACCAATTTCACTATATGGGTGAATAATATTTACTAAAAGTCGTTGAATCTTAGTGGGTAGTCTATGCTTTAAGTGCAATAGTCATTTCTTAATCAACTATCGCGAATAAAGCGAGTTCTCTTGAACCTCGACAAGAATAACACATATAAACAACCCAATACCTCAATGAATCAACTCTTCCATGCTAGATTAGTAGGATTGAATTCAGACACAATTTCTCAAGCTAAGTCCACAATAATCCAATCATCAATCAATAGTTTTAATTATAAAACCTCATTCTCAAGCAAGCTTTGAATGCTAAACTAGAATTGTATACTCAACTAGAATTCACCAATTAAAACTTAACTACTAATTGAACCCACTTTAAATCAACAATAGAATCAGCAAATACTAATACCCATAAGCTAATTGAAACATTCAATCACATAATCACACCTCAAGAATGGGGGTTTTAGCCACACAAAATAAAGAGCAAGAAATAGTTACCAACTATTTTTCTATCAGCTTTGGTAACAATCCACTCGTTTTACAAATACTCAAATTGAGTTCAAAATCAATTAAACCCTAAATCTCTACTAAAAAACTCAAAAAACAATGTTAGGGATGAAAAACCCATAAATGGACAATGTGGGAACTCTCAAAAACATCAGAACTCCTTTTTGTTCTTTATAAAATTGCAGTTATACGTTCCTAGATTTTGAGCTTTGGAACCACTCAATGAAATAAGTCGATCTTCACCGGGAAGGTTGACCATCTGCCGATTGCTCCTTTCCATCGCCTTCTTGACCTGCCTTCTCACCTCTTTCCTTATGTGACTTTACGCGATCAAAACTTCCATCACCAACCCATTCGGCGATTCGCTGAAACACCAATTTCCCCGCCGAGTTGGCTTCGTCCCTAGGCTGTCCTACTGTATCTTTTGACGACCTAAAGAGCCACTCGACGATATATCGAGTGGCTTTGGCAAGTATCAACCTTGCTTTTCTTTAACTTTTTCAGTTTTTTTCGCTATGTTTTACCCGATAATGTCATTGCCTTGCTCTTTTACCTCCACTGCTTCAAATTAGCATTTTAACATTAGTTTAGAGCATAAAATAGGCATTGAGGACACTAAAACTCTGAATATTAAGCCCTAAATGAGTCAAAATCCGTGACTCATCAACACCCCCGACTTAAACTTTTGCTTGTCCTCAAGTAAAACAAAAGATCAATCAGTTCAAAAGTATGTCTACAAATAGGGCTACTCAAGACTCAACATGAATGCACATGAGGTGCAATCTACCCATGCAATGTTCAATTGTGCACTACAAGTTTTAAATTGTGACTATCCATCATCAAATATAACTCAAGTTCACAATTCTTGCTTCAAATGAAAATTCAAGCTCAACAAAAGTTTTGAATACCCTCACTCAAGAATTATTCCATGCTCACACAAAGCTCATCAAATTTAAGAATTAAAGAATCAAAAGAAACTCTCACACTCTCAAAGATAAACGCATGCATTATTCTACCCATAGGCTTGCCGGTATTTTCTAATAAATATGACATTAAGCTCAATCAAGATCACAAAGCTTGTAACGAGGCTGAGGGTATAGGTATGATCATTTTTGCTTAGTGGCTTCTATCTTCATGAAGCACGACCTGCATTTCACTTCTTCTCCTTTTCTTACACTCTTTTTGATTTTCATAATCCACCTTATATTCTTTTAAGCATGATGGTGCCCTTAGGTACCAAGGTAGGTTGTGTGTGCCTTGTGTTGATAGTTTGAGGGAGAAACTCCTTGAGGAGTCTCATAATTCTTCCTACTCCATTCACCCCGGTTCCACCTAAATGTATAGAGATTTGAGGGATGTGTATTGGTGGGGAGGCATGAAGAAGGACATTGCCAAATTCGTCTCCGGTTGTCATAGTTGTCAACAAGTCAAGGCCGAACATCAAAGGCCGGGTGGTCTAACCCAAGACATAGAGATTCCTACTTGGAAGTGGGAAGAAATTAATATGGATTTTGTAGTTGGTTTACCCAAGACCAGAAAAGGTTGTGATTTTATTTGGGTGGTGGTTGATAGGATGAGAAAATCGGCTCATTTTCTACCGGTAAAGACAACATATGGGGCGGAAGATTATGCAAGGTTATATATTCATGACTTGGTAAGGTTGCATGGGATTCCTCTATCCATCATATCGGACCGTGGTACTCAATTTACTTCACTCTTTTGGAAGTCCTTTCAAAGGGGTCTAGGTACGAGAGTTAAGCTTACTACGGCCTTTCACCCGCAAACGGATGGACAAGCCGAAAGGACTATCCAAACACTTCAGGATATGCTTAGGGCTTGTGTATTGGAGCTCAGGGGTAGTTAGGATGATCATCTTCCATTGAATGAGTTTGCCTATAACAATAGCTATCATTCTAGCATCGGTATGGTTCCTTTTGAGGCTCTCTATGGGAGGCGTTGTAGATCACCGGTTGGGTGGTTTGAGGTTGGTGAGGTGGCCTTGTTAGGACCAGACCTAGTTATGGAGGCTCTTGAGAAGGTTAAAATGATTAGAGAAAGGTTGAAGATGGCCCAAAGTCGCCAAAAGTCCTATGCCGATGTGAGGAGAAGGGCTCTTGAATTCCGAGTTGGTGATTGGGTCTATTTGAAGGTGTCACCCATGAAGGGTGTGGTTCGTTTTGGTAAGAAGGGCAAGTTGAGCCCAAGATACGTGGGTCCTTATAGGGTGATGAGGAGAATTGGCGAGGTAGCTTATGAGTTGGAATTGCCTAGCGAAATATATTTGGTTCATCCGGTATTTCATGTGTCTATGTTGAGGAAGTGTGTGGGTGATCCGAATGCCATTGTGTCTCTTGATGTTGTGGGTGTTGTTGAAGATAATTTGACCTATGAAGAGGTTCCGGTCCAGATTTTAGATAGACAAGTGAAGAGGTTGAGAAACAAAGATGTGGCTTCCGTTAAAGTCCTTTGGAGAAATCAACAAGTTGAAAGTGCTACTTGGGAGGCCGAAGCGGACATGCAAAGACGATATCCTTATCTTTTCCACTCCACTCAAGCCTAAGGTATTGATCTAAGCCCTTTATAAAATCTCATGTCTTAAGTTCAGCCCCCATGTCATTGCATACATTCATGTTTAAGTTGACAAGTACATTGTGGTTTTACAACTATGTTGAGGTTTTTGAAATAAGGTGTAAGTGCATTGTTACATCCTTATGTGGGCTGATATTACCATGTTTGTGTCCCTCATGTACGTTTCGTTAACATTCGGGGACGAATGTTCCCAAGGGGGAGATATTGAAACGACCCCAAAATGCCTGAAAATGTGCTTCGGAAACACCTACAATTGTAATTTCCGTATATCTCAAAATCCGTGCATGATTTCGGAAATTCGACTTCATATTCTTATTCGTGGAGTCAAATTGAGTAGGAAATGGGTCTAACCCCAAATTTAGAACAATCGTATCAAAATTCGAAAATCGCAAAAAATGCGATTTTCAGGGTCAACTTTAAAGGGGCATATCTCTTAGCACACAACGAACTAGAAGGGCCACCACCTATTAAATTAAAGCCCTTTGACTTAACTTTCCAACGCACCTAGTATCACCTCATTCCGAGTTAGGATGAGGGAGTTATGACCATTTTCGTAAAACCTGTCTCGGCAGAATTGCAAATTCCAGTGAGCAAAGTTACTGTAGCGGCTGGAGATGTTTTTCTTTTATAAAAAGAGGGTATGTCCCATACTTAGTTATAAATTTTTCTAGCTCCAAAACACTCAAAAACACTCTCTAAGCCCTCTCCAAAATTCCACCAAGATCTTCAACCAAATTCAAAGATCTCAAGCTCTAATTCCGGATTCAAGACTCAATCTCAAGCTTCAATTCTCCATTCCAATCTTCATCAAGGATTCTCCAAAGTTGAGGTATGTGGGTTGATTGTGGAAACCTTCCTTTCCACAAGTCCAACCATTTATCCTCTATTTTACTTCAAGTTTATGGGTCCTTATGATCATTTATGAACTCTTGAATTATGGAATTACTACTACACATTCTATTATGGTCTATTTTTGCATATTATCATGAAAT
>NC_064282.1:65749485-65808336 GCF_019186545.1 Solanum stenotomum | reverse complement strand
TGGTAGGCCTTGGAAATACTATATTGATGGTCACTCGCCACACATGTACTACGTCCCACTAAATATGATTTTTATGTAAGCGTCATTATATATATCATTTCATTAATGTGCTATATATCGGGTATGATTATGCATTTTCCCTATGATGTCCATCTATTGTAGCATTGCATTGCATCCCATGTACTTAGTACATTCAAATGTACTAATGCATACTCTATGCCTACATGATGTCACCATGTAGGGATCGGAGCACTGCTTGACCATCCTCCTCCGCGTGGCTAATACGATTTTCTATCGAGGTTATTGGTGAGTCCTCCATTCCGGGGATGTTGCTTATGATCTTTTGCTATGTATAAGACTTTTCTTTTTTTTTGTTATGTATCCACTATGAGGGTGAGCCCGGTAGTTTGTCTTGGCCCCCGCTAAGTACTCATGTTTAGAGGTGGTGTTGGACAAGTTGTGTATTGTGCTTGAACTTGACTCATCTATGGTATTTATGTATCATTTCTTCTTTTTTCTCTTGCTCCCTTAGTTCCGATTTCCCCCCTTTGATTATGCTTATTGTTCATGGTCATTTAATTGCTTCCGCGACCAAGGATGTGTAATGATACGCTATGAGGCTTGTTTGGGGTTCCTTCGAGTTCCCCATTCGCCGGTCACGTCTAGGCCCTAGGCTTGGGTCGTGACATTTTTCAACACAATTCATCTAGGGAATCTTTTGACAAACTTCTTTACTTTCCTCCTTTTTCACCACACCCCCAACATATGATTTTTGCCTAAGTTGGCTTTTCAAACGGACCACTGCTTCATGAAGATTTTAAGTGATGGGAAAAAGAGGTCATATGTGTTCACGTTTCACCCATAGAATAAGTCAGGCTCAAATGGTTCCAAGCTAGGTTCACTGTCTCACAAGGTGGTCACAAAGAGGTATAATAGCAATTTGGTTCACTCTCCACAAAGTTTGCCTAAGATCATCTCTATCACTCGTTTATATTAACCGATTGGACTGGCAAGTTCTAGGTATTACCGAGCAAATATTTCAAGACAGTCTCAGCACACATGGCATTCAACACAATCATCATACAAGATACTACAAGTTTATCTCACGTGCAATGATCATCACCAGATTTATTTCAACCATCGACCAATCACAATAAGATGCTAAGAGTTCACACATGACTCATCCAACTCAAATTTTCCTCATTTGGATTGCTCAAAAATAACGTTCAATCAAGAGTACTGTTCAAGTCATCAGTATTGATCACAACCGATACTCAAATACGCAAGAAAACAACCACAATCTCAAACATCATGAGGTGCCATTTTTAATTTTGGATCAAAAACCAACATTGACATTTAAAAACCAAAAAATCAATAGTCAAACGAAGAAAACATACAAAATAAGCTATCAAAAAACAATCATTCACAAAAACAGCTCAAAAGATATAGGTATGAAGATACCTCATCCCGCCAAACAAAACTAACAATTGTCCTCAATGCAATAGAAAGAAACTGTCTAAAAATAAAGCTGAAAGAGAGTCAAGATCCCCTGTCAGGCTAAGTCTGAGGTGAACTCTGCACATTCAGGACTCTCTCAATTTGGGCATCAGTGTCCGGCTCATCCATACTTTGCTCCACTAGAGCCCACCATCGATGTGTTGCGAAAAGAGGCCTCCATGGCTTTTTGTACAATCGCACCCTCTAGATCTTCCAGGTCATCATATACTGCTCTATCATGAGTACCAAGCTCCTCCTCATCTATCTCTGGAGCATTAGAATCGACATCATCATAAGCCACAACAACATCTCTAGTCTTAGTAGCTCGAGGGATCTCAGAAATGCCAGGCAACTCTATACTCGAAACCTCGGGAAGGTCTTCTATGACGAAAAACATAGAAAAATCCATGGATTCAAGCTCATCCACATTACATCTCAAGCTAGTAATATAGTTTCTCAAAGCTATCACATCGGCTGACTGTGTTCACTATTGCTCACATGCCTCTAATCTTACTGTGAGGGCATCTAACGCTAGGCCATGCTCTGTGATCAACTCTTTGTTTTCTGTCAAATCAGCTCGGATAGGACCAAATGCAGCAGCAATGGCCCTCTACCCGGTCATATTGGGCTAGATTGCCTATCTTGAATAGCATCGCCTAGGTAAATGGGCGCCGATAAGCAGCAGCAGTAGAAGTAGCAGCACACAAAGAAGGAACAATAGTAGAAGTGCTAGGGGTACCTAAAGTCTTTTCGGCCTGAGAACGAGGGGTTGTGTCCTCTCTAGTATCTCCACATCAACTACCAGGGAAGTGTCCATCGGTGCATCTCTCTTCCTCTCAGCCTCAGCTCTATTGTACTCGGCCTGAATCCTCAAGATGTCAGTAAAGGAAGTGGGAGTCACCGAGAAAGAAAGTGAAGTCTAACTCTACTTGGCCCTCATGCTCATCTAATGCTCAATAATCAACATGAGATTCAGCCTATCCCGGTCAATGATGCATTCCAACAAGGCTGCCTTAGGATGCCAGAATATGGACTTGTTGTGAGAAGGCATCAGGGTGCTGCTAATAAATCCAAACCAATACCGGGCAGGTACATTCAAATCCTTCTTTTCTATCTGAACTAGAGGCTTGATCCATGTAAATGTGATGTCAGAAATAAGAGGAGCCAACCATCCCTTTAAGCCATCCAGAGTTTTCTATTGTATCTAATCCACCAAGATGTGGAAGTCATTCATAGTACGCCCCAACACCTCATTTAGTTCGGTGCTAATGCATTTCACCTTTTTACCACGCACCACCACATGATTAACCGATGCGAACGAGTTAGCATTCTTCTTCTACTTTGGCACCAACTTCCCATATTTAGTGTAAAACTCTCAGACCTATGAAGCTATGTATGAGCCTCGAGGCCGTGTAAAAATCTTAAACTTGTTGAGCTTGATGGTGTTCCACACTTCTGGGTACCTGTCCACCAGTTTATCTGTAGACAACCTCTTCTCTTCCAAGATAGTCCTCAACGTTGCAGCCTTGGGTCTATTCAACGATCGAGGAAGGGGTGCCTGTACTGGAGGTAGTTGAGGTACCTTCTCAACCATCTATGCTAGAGGTGGAGGAGGTGTAGGATTTACCAGTATTCTGGCCGGATCATGAAGCACTTTAGAGCGCAGCTCAGCTCTCCTCCTCTGCAGAGTATAATCATCATTCGGCTCGGATACAAACACCAATAATCTAGACCCCGAGTTAACCTCACCGTCAGATTCTAATGTGGTGAGGTGGGTGTCATAGATACCCATGCTGTCCGAGCTATCCTCAGTTGATTGCTTCGCATGGCCTGTTTCCTTTTGTGTACTCTTTCCCCCATCGCAGGATATTTGGATTGTGTAACTCATTAGGGAGCAACACCGACATTTATAACTATACCCCGTTCTCTCTTCTGGGATGGTTGATTTCTACTAGGAACATTGGGTCTGGCAATATCTGCAGAATAACACAGAATGATCCAACACGTTAGAAACACGTATCAAAGTATAAAATTATAGGGAAACTTATCGACTGGTTCAGCGAGACACCAAACTCATTCGGTGAGCTAAGTCGAGCTCGCTGAAAGTTACAAATCAATCTAACACATAAATCAGCACTAGTCGGTGAGGTGCAGGGCCATCCAGTGATTTGCCGACCTCATTCGGCAAACTAAAGGTAGCTCACTAAAAGTTACAAAATATTTTCTTAAAATTAGCGTTGACAGAAGGCGATGAAAAATACATTCAACGAGTCACCGAGTGAACTTGGCAAGATCAGGCATATCGCCGAATGTTATAAAGTCAAATCATCAAAAATGAACAACAAAAAGGTGATCGATGGGTCACTTGGCGAAGCGCCGAGCCATTCGGAAAGCTCGACTAAGCTCGCTGGCTGGTCTCTGATTTCACGTATCAGGACAGTTTATCCAGTACTAAGTACCAACGATCATGAGTAGTAATACAACCCAACTAAGTGAGTTGGAGTCGAGTACCAAGGGACTGGTTATTAATTGAGAATTACTAGGAAAGTAACAATATTATCTAGTCAATCATAGCTAAAAACCTTTACGAATAAAAACATTGTTCAAGTTAGGGGTGACACAAGTGTCAAATATCAAGGGGGTTTGTTTGTATTATCAACTAAAATAACAAATAACATGAAAATACGAATATGGAGATGGGATTCTTGGGATGTGATAGGATTATGAGCTATGATAGACAACCGGGTAATTGCAATTAATAGCAAACAACTGTGAAATAGTGAAAAAGATAGATTTTAGTGGGGATAAACTTTCTCTCGAACAATTTATCCCGAATCAAATTTGTTTCTCTGAACAGTAATAAGCAGCAATTAAGCGTTGCCTTCACTTTAGTTCATTCACTCTCTCGGGCTGAATGTGTGGAAAAGGGTTTAGGGTTCACTCTCTCGAGCTGAACCCATGACAACCCAATACCCACAGACCAACGATTCAGTAATTTTGGTTTTAAAACCTCTCTCTCTCGCAAACCAAAAACACAAAGTTAAGATTGTATTTGCAACTACATCCCATTAAATTCAATCATAATTACAGAATGAAATCACTTTTAAACAGCACATAAAGCATCAAGTAACAATACCCAGCAGTTATATTCATCCATAATCACATAATCACACCCCAAGAATTGGTGTTTTAGCTAGACATCATAAAAAGGTATAAATCATTACCAAGTTGTGTTTCCATCAACTGGGTAGGATTGATATTGTCTTTACAAAGGTCTAAGATGAAGAATCTTCAACACCCACTTCCAATTTCTTAGAAATAGAAATATTCAAATCTTCAAAGCGAACAAAATATTGTCTCCAAAAACTCAGTTCTAAGCTCTCAAATTAAAAACTAAAAGTTAGATTCTAAAACTACATACTAAACTAAGAATTTAAAAACGTATTTATAGTTGTCAAAAATATGATACGAAGAACCATTCTGCGCAATAAGTCGGGGTCATCAATCCACCCTTTGGTAAATTTCATTGCCTTTTTGCTTTGTCTTCTAGTATTTTCAGGTTCTGTAACTTTGGGCGATATGACACTGTATCGCGGAACCGTGAGGTGACTCGCGGAACCGTTAGGTGACTCGCCGACTTCTCCTTTCTCTCACTGACTAGATTTTCTCTTTCAGGGCTTAGCACTCTTAAATATTAAGTGCGACCCTGGCAGTTCGGTGACTCGCCTAATGGGTTAGGCGATCCTCAGGCCTTCTTTCCTTCGTTCTTTCAGCTGCCTTGTTCTTTTTTGCTCAATAGTGTCCATGCTTTGTTATTCAATCCAAATACCTAAAATTCAAGGATTAACATCAGTTATTGGCACAAAATATGCATTTGAGGACACTAAATCTATTCAAGTAAAGAAGGCCTAAATGAGGCCAAATCGTGGACTCATCAATACCCAAAACTTAAACTTTTGCTTGTCCTCAAGTAAAAGTCAGGTTCAGCAGTTCAAAGAGGATGTCTCCAACAATGCTACACAAGACTCAATCATGAATTGTCACGACCCAAGCCTATTCCCCGGAAGTGACATGACGTACTTGACCCCGAGTGGGGTCTCGTACAAGCCTCTTAGCATTCATATAATTATAGTGCGGAATTTAAAAACATTCTTTAAATCCATACAATCAAAACTTTATAAAAACATTTGAAAAACAACGGAAGTCTATAGTCTCACATGGACATCTAAACAATGTCTTGAAAACTAAAGTTAGGTCATGACCCTGTACAATCGAAAAGTCTAACAATAGCCTATTACATGAAAGAAAGGAAGCATGTAAACCCTTGTCCTCGATCTATGAGGACATACCACTTAGTCTAGGAGGAATCTCAATCCAAGCTTCAACTAGCGATAAAGCAACTCACTTGCCGGAACCTACACTTTTAGTAGAATAAGAGAAATATGGGTTAGCACACAAAAATGTACGAAGTATGATGACCATGCAAAAACATACTTTTCAACGGTCATTTTGGTTGAAAACCATGCATTATGCCACTTTTTAGAATTATCATGTACATTTGTATAGGAGACATAAAGTACAAGCAATAATCATCATAGAAGTTATAATCATCACATTTAAACATTCACCTTAAGTAAACTTAACCTACACTTGTGCAATATAAAGATAGCATCCCATACTATTATCCCTACTAAGTGTCACTTGGAGGCCACCTTAGATGAACTTACGAATTCATACTTAACTTTAAGCAATACTCATGCATAAGGGACACATTCATTTCATAAATCATGACAATGGAAAATAACTCATAGTACAACCCCAGTACAACATGCATCATTTATTAGATATTTAAGTCAACATTCTTCATTAGCTTCATTAAGAGCACTTTCATTCATTAGTCATTACGACATTACAGAACTCACTATGACCCTCTCAAAGCCTACTCGTGCAATGCATGGATGACATCCTTTACTACCACCCAAATATCATAGAACTTCTCAAGAAACCATAATGCACATCTCACATGATGGGAATAGGCATTAACCGACATAGACGATGAGAGCAAACCATGGAATCCGATGTCATATAGCCCCACACTATAAGAAGTGGTCTACTTGACTAGGGTAGGACTGGTAACAATTTAGCATAAGTCGTAACCACTAGCTAATATCCTATGTGGGAACATAGTAATGGGATAGAAAGATGTTCATTGGAACCCTAGCCTAACATCGGGAGAGTTTCCATCTTACCATATCCACTGGGTGCTTAGCCTCCATTCCCATAGAGTATTACATTTTCATTAACATTATTATACTTGAGAGGGCTACCACCATTAGGTCCACCGACCCAAGTACATTACACAAGAAAGGATGACCACCATTAGGGCTACCGATTCAAGGTACATTAAGGATAGCTCCTTGACTTTCCAAGAAAGGTGACATTAACATTGGGCCTACCAATACAACGTTCATCATTTCACACATGAAAGGTATACCAACACTAGGTCTACCGATTCAAGGTTTATCATCAACAATCATGGAAGCGTGCCATAAGCCTACAGATCCCAAAGTTTATTAACATCATCTATGGAAGGGTGTCATATGCCTACCGATCCAAGATACATCATTAGAATAGGTCATAGAACTCATCATACAAGGGATACCAACATTGCTCTACCGATTCATGTTCATTAATTAAAGATACATTCAATTTACAAGAAGAGGATGCAGAAGCCTTCCAATTCAAGACAAGATATTACATTCAAGGCCTCATTCATCAATTCAAGAAAATGATGCCTTTAGCCAAAAAATTCCAGATACATCAATCCACATTACATTCAGTTATACAAGAAAAGAATGCATAAGCCTACCAATTCAAGCTATGATATTTTATTCAAGGCCACATTAATCAATTCAAGAAAAGGATGCCTTAAGCCTACCAATTCAAGATACATCAATCCACATTACTTTCATTTATACAAGAAAAGGATTCATAAGCCTACCAATTCAAGATATACCTTACCATAAAGAACCTTTCACATTCCATCATCAACATTCATAAGTGCAAAATTGAGAAATAGACTTTCAATAATAAGAGAATTACATTGAAGGCAAGATCATATTACCTTCATTAGATTCACATTCATATACAAGACATCATCATAATACTTAATTCCATATACTATCCCTTTCAAGGCCATGAATCTCAAATCACCAGCACACCAACAATTCACTATAATTAAGGCATGGATAATGATACAATTCAATAACCCAAAGTAATTTAGACAATTTCTATTCATATGCGTTGCTATTCAACAAACCACTTCATAAATGCATAATTTAGGAATTGAGAGAATTCATGGGTTTATAGAGTATTTTCATCACAATTGATCAATTAAACAGTAATAAAATAATAATATGTCATTAATATCCATTTGAAAATGTTTGAAGAAGGAACCCATGAGTTAGAGTAAAAACCCTAGATTTTGAAGAACTGGAAACCTTTGAAAACTAACTTTGAATAGACTCTAGGGGTGAAAGCTACCCCTAGATGAAGGATCACTATACCTTTCTTGTGAATCCCCAAGAAATTTGATGAATAACACCTTGAATCGAGAGAATTTTTGGAAGAAGAACTCTTTGATTTGATTTGGGGAATTAAGAATTAAATTACTTGTTTTAAGACTTAAAACTATATATACTAGTTATATAAAACAATTAAAATCAACCCCACATAATATTTTTTAAAAGGGAAATTACTTAAAACTCCATAATTAAGGCTGCCCCGTCAAGGACCACGTCCAACTCAACGAGTCGTTAGGGGCACCACAGCTCGTGGTGGTACCTGTGGTCCCTTAGAGAGTGTGCCTCCCAACATTTCCAAGCCCTCAAGGGTCAAAGTGGTCTTCACGGCCATCTAGACGGTCCGTCAAGGGCACCATGTGGTCCTTCAGGCATTATCCTCCTCAAATTACACCACTCCCACCAAGATAAGAGCTCTTCATAGACCCTTTCATGGACATTGGTCATGAAGGTGGTCGTGAACCCTGGCAGCGCTTGGTCAAGGGTTGGGAAGCCTTGGCCTTTGGCTAGGCTTTGCCCCCCCTTGCCTTGGCACATGCCCTTGCAACCCTCAATTCAAACCTAAAAAGGTCTTTCAACTATGAGTCTAACACGTACCTTGACATTGACCCTCAAGATTAGGCTCTAGTTCATCCTACCATTTTCCAAGTCATTACATTATCCCCCCCCCCCCATTAGGAACATTCGTCCTCGAATGACACATAAAACACATTAAGGGAAAACGACTCAAGACTAGCAGCCCATCATGCATGCCACATCAATATGGAAGCATATTCATGGGAGGAAACATCAACTCCACATCAATAAGCTCAATGTGACACAAGAAAGTAGGAACTACATCTACAAATTCATTATGCTCCAAAACATCAAATTTCTCATTCCATTGGAGGAATTTCGTTCTCCAACTTACATCATGCTCATTACACATTCATAAGGCAAATTATGCAATTTTTCTGAAAACCACTTTTAAGCATGTTCATAAATTCATCTCACGAAGCATTTAGGCAACTCATTATAGATGCACATCAACATGTGGAACACATAAGTCAACAAACACATTTTCTCACTCATCATAAATTTCATCAAAACATGAATGACATAAGGAGATCATGGAAACACATTTTCACACATGACTCCAAAACATGAACAAGCTACAAGGAAGTCTTGGTCTCAAGCTTGATTAAGAATAGAAGAACGAGATAAGAATATCAGAACTCTTACTACTCAACATACCATCTCCCGCTTAAGAGTAAACCCATTCTAAGGCTACCATGAAATTAACAAAGAAACCTCAATACAACATTCACAACTCTAAGAAATCATAACTTATCGGTGCTTTCATTGGGAAGAGCTTCTTTGTTATCTCTATCTTGAAGTGCATAGAAACGACTATTCTTTGTAGCATAGGGATCCGGAACATTACGAGAAGCTTGCTTAGCCTCCCTTCCTTTGCCCGCAAGAGTAGGATAATTTCTCACTTAGTGATCATTCTTCCCACAACCATAGAACCCATTAGTACCGGCTAGGTACTTCCCAAAATGCTTCTTTCCACAAGTAGTGTAAGTAGGTTTAGAAAATGAAGACCCACCACTTTTATCTTGGATAACCTTAGGAGTTCTTGAAGAATCTTGGTTTGGAGCACTCCTTTTGAACCTACGTTGACCTTGCTCATCGGGCCTAGACCTCTTCAACTCCCTATTCTTCCTCTTGAGTTTGGAATCCTCAATAGATTGAGCATACACCATGAGTATAGAAATGTTCATATGATCATGGAGCATCGCCATATGGTACTCCTCCACAACTAGGTCGGATACACCTGTAACCAAGCGACTCATCCCATCCCTAGGATTTGACACCAATGATGGGGCATACTTAGAAAATTGGGTAAATTTCAAAGAGTACTCTTGAACATTCATTTTACCTTGCCTAAGATTGATAAGCTCCTCCATCTTAACCTCCCTCTTCTCAAGAGGAAAGAACATTCCAAGAAATGCTTCCTTGAACAATTCCCAATCTATAGGCCTCGCTCCTACCGACCTTTTACCTTTTCATTATGAAAACCAAATTTGGGCCACATCCTTCAATTGATAGGCGGCAAGTTCTGATTTCTCAATAGAAGTCACCCCCATAACATTTACTACCTTATACACCTCATCTAAAAATCTTCGGGATCCTCTCCCACCTTGGAACCACAAAATACCGGAGGATTTCTCCTCACAAAGTCTCTCAACCTAGAAGCCAGAATACTCACGTTGGGGTTCACAGTAGCCTCAAAACCCTTATTTACTTGAGCCGTCATGGCTTGAGCTTGAGTAGTTACGATTTAAGCCATCATCAAAAGAGCCGACCTAACTTCCTCATTTGTCATGGTCGGGGGATCCACCAGAACTTGATTTCCTAGCGGATCATGGTCTCCTTGAGGATCTTGGGGAGAAACTCCCTCATTCACAATCTCCTATTCCATCCTTCTTGGGTTAGCACTTGTATTCATAGCCTTTAAACACAAGAGAAGGGTTAGGATAATGACTCTTATAGAACTAAACTCTAAGGCACGACTTCAATACTAATGAAAGAACTGTAACTTCCTAACGTCCTATAGCCTCTCACTCATAGATGTGTTGCGACTCACGCTGATGAACAAGACTCTACTAGACGTGGCTTGTGAGAGATTGATGAGTCCACAAATTGGACTCATTTAGGGCTTTATTTTGATACAAATAGTGTCCTCAAATGCTTATTTTGTCTTAATATCCGATGAAAACTCGTAAGTTTCAGGTATTTGATATTTTAGTGGAAGCATGGACACCTAGTCACAAAAAGGAAAAAAAAAGATGAAAAGAATCAAGAAGCTGAAGCCTGCGCATCGCCAAGAACTCTTGGTGATTTGCCGACGGGACGAACTCTGCCATTTGGTCCAGTACGCGAAGCCTTGAAGGAGGGTGATAAAACTAGGTGATAAAAGGAGTGGTCGGTGTTTCGCTGAATAATTTCGTGAAGTAGTACTAGGTCGCCCAATGACACAGAGAACGACGATGCTGAAGGCTAGTGCAAGACGGCGATGAACTACACCAAAGGGCGGATCTTCGAGTTAAACGACAATTCCACCTATTCTCGCTGAAAGTTCTGCCAACACTATTTTCTGGACTCTATAAATACTAAACTTTTTATTAATTTTTAAGAGTCGAATGTTTATATTAATTTCTAGAATAGAGTAGTACTTTTTGGGATATTTTCTCTCAAGTTTGGAGATGGTTTTTGGGAGACTTGAAGAAAGAAAAAATTCATCTTCCCCAAGTTAGAAGTGGGTCTTCTCCATTCTCCTTCCTTTATTTAAATGAAGGTTTAATTCATTCTACCCATTTGATTTAAGTATCATTTCAGGTGTATTTTGTTATTTCTTGATGTGTGGCTAAAAAACCCCATTCTTGGGGTGTGATTTAGCAAATATGTGTTGATATTATTGTTGGGTCTTGATTGCTGACAGGATAGATGTATTTTAATGGTGATTTCACCTAGTGGTTGTGGTTTAATTTAATAGGTTTAATTTGTAGTTACAAATACAAAATCACCCATGTGTTTTTGGATTGCCCAAGAGGGAGGTCGCGAAACTAAGACCGTTAGACTGATAGCCTAAAAGGTGGGTCGACATGAGGTTCAGCCCGAGAGGGTGAGCCCTAGTCCCATATGCTAAGACTCAGCTCGAGAGAGTGAGAGGGGTAAGGCGTAAGCTTGCCTTCATGCGACAAATGGTTGTCCGAGAAGAATGCATTTTGAAATGGGGTAAGTTGCCCGAGAGGGAACTTATTTCCATCTAAAGTTTAGCCTAGTCACTAATATCTTGCAAATTTCCTATTGAAAGCATGTATCCAACGATTTATCTCAACTTGTATTGCGGTCACACCCCAAGAACTTGCCCCCATACTTGATCTTCTTATTATATTTGTTGCTTTTTATACTACTTGTGACAAAACCCCCATTTGGTATTTGACACCTTTGTGTCACCCCTTTTAATTTACAATGTTTTTGATCGGTAATGTCTTTAGGTATGACTAGTTTGTACTAAATTTTATTTTTCTACTGCTTCTTAAAACCACTCCCTTGGGACACGACCCCAACCCTTGGTTGGGTTACTATATTATCGATGATCGTAGTAGGTTAGTGTCGTTCGTCATGATAAGCATCAAAACGGTGCCGCTGTCTGGTAGTGGTTTTGTTTGAGAATTTTTAGTTTAATAGAGTTTCTATACTTATTAGTTGTAGTGTCACTAATTTTACTTTTAGTTTTGTTCTTCGTTGAGTTGTCCATTTAGATGTGCTTGGCTGAGCAACGTAGTGACAATTTAGTTGTAATAAGCGAAGGAGTCCAAAAGGACCCACGCTGACCACACTAGCATCTCAACTAAATGACTTGGCCACCAAAATCTTAGAGATGGAAGTCCAATGCAGCAAAAAGGTGAGGTATATACCTCCTCGTGAGTAGAGAAAGTCTAGAGATGGAGGACAATCGTGTCCAGGTCACACTTCAAATCATTCTCCAAAAGATCACCGATGAAGATCGAGTGTTGGTAGAAATGAAGGAGAATATTGAAGTGTTGAATTAAATGATTGGATCTCATTCTAGATCAATCAACCTAATCAGGTCACTCTTGATTTTTACAGTGCCTCATCTCCACCTAAATGACATTTTGGGGTCACCTAGTGACACTAGGGCCAACCCCAATAACAGAGAATGAGAAAGTACTTGCATCCTGCCACGACGTTAACTACAACACTTCTTGTGAGGCAACCCAAGGTGATAATGCTTTAAGTTATTCTTTCCGAATAGTGGTGTGCGGATTTTTTAGGTTACAGTGAGAAAGATGTTGAAAAGTGCAAGTTGGCGAGCCAAGGATCCAGTTGGCTAATCGCCCAACCTATCGGAGATTCCGATCTAATCTGTTGTTGTGACCCCAAAATAAGGGATGTACTGTAAAACTCAATGAGATGAGTATACGTTTGGCGCGTCGCCAAGTTGATTGGCAACAAGACTAATGTCGCCGAATGGTCGAGGAATGAACAGTTATATAAAGGCCAAAGGTCAAATTTTTGAATCTCTCACTGTCCCTCATTTCAAACTCCTTAAAATAACACCAAAGGTACTTTTTCCTAGATTTTTTCCTTCCATTAGTAATTTAGTCGGTGACTAGTGTTTGGGGTTGTATTTCTTTGCGACCTAGCGTTTCACAAAGCAATTTGATTAGCATCAAAGGTTAGTCTCTAAAACTCAGAACTTATTTTTGATAATTTTGTACTCTGTTGCAATTATAGTACCAGGATGATCTGTGCTGAGCCTGTCTAATAGAAATAAGGTTTTCTGATGCTATTGTTAATTCAAAAGTTTTGTCTGAAATGCTTTAATAGTCGATTGCCTTAGTGTTTGTGCTTTGATTTGAATGAACTTGAAGTGGGTGTTGCGTAATTGTTGTTAGGTTGGTCGTGCTAAATAACAAAATTGAAGTGTCCCATATTTTTGCTAAATAACAAAAAGTGCTCAATGAAGGAATGGGTAACAACATTCCTAAGGGTAATCTTAGTTAAATAGCCAAATTTGGCAAAACCGAAAGAAGTCTGAGTATTTCGGGGTGATGGGAAGTATGGTTCTTGTGTAAATTTCGTGTATGCATACTTTGATTTAATTTCCAGGGATTGTAACGTCAATTCTAAGAAATGGGTTGAAATATAGGCACATTGAATCATTTGGCGACCTGGGTCGTGCTCACCAAATGACTTGGAGGTTTGCCTACTGGTTTTAGATCTCCCTTCATTCATGTCTATAGTGCTGAAAGATCTGTAACTTTTGGCAGACACATTCGTGATCACCTAAAGTAGTCGGCGACTCGCCAATAAGACTTTAGACCGCCCTTTGCACACCTCCTTTTTCCCTATTTCACCATATCTTTTGGTGGACAACCTTGTCATCGCCGGAAGTAGTTGCCGTCTCACCAAATAAACATTCGCTACTTTGCCTAGATGTCAAGCTAATTCCTTCGGCAAGTCCGACATAGATCGCCAAAGAGATTTGGCGATTTGCCGACTGGATCGACAAGTCCTTCTGCAATAAGATTCTCTGTGTTTGAGTTGAGTTTCGCCTAATCTCTTGATCTTTTGAAGATATGGTATGCACAAACTTAAATGAGCCACCTCATAAAAGGCTAAGGTAATTATAATCAATGAAAGAGGATCACGAACCTCACATAAAAGAAAGCAGCATCTCCCACCGGGAGATAAAGGCAAACGAAAGAAGCATATCTCTAGAAAAGGGTCAGCTATTGAGCTCGATTTTTTTGAGTTGGATGGTGAACAACCCTTGATTCACCAACATAATAGGCTTGGGGGTAGACCTCAATCAATACCTATCGGAGTTACATCAGTTGCAACTCCTTCGACTATCGAATCAGTGCCAAACATGGCACCACCTTCAGTGACCCCTGCACTCCCCGTAGCTCCACCTCCACCCAGCTTGCTGAACCTATTGAAAGGCGATGGTTTACGAACCATTCTAGAAAAAAAGTTACAATTTGTTGAGGGTTTAGAAGGTAAGAATGCTGAGGTGCTTGACACACTCAAGTATCACGAGTTCGAGCAGTTCACTAGGCCACAGGGCCATAACATCCCTTCATGTGTTCGAGAATTCTACTTAGCCTATGGTGAATTGGTCCCAAAAAATAAGAAAAAGGGCTAGTGAGTTTCGACCGGTGAAGTCTGTTAGGGTTAGAGGCAAGGAGGTAGAGTGTCACAATGAGCATATCAATGTTGTACTAGGTCGACCGCTGCACTCGATACTGCCCTACCAGGGTTTGCCTATTGATTCGGCCCCGGATGATTTGAAGGGTTGGTTAGCTCCGATGATTTCTGACATCACCCTTATGTGGTTGGGTGTGGCAGCTTCGATTTAAAAGAAGGATATCAACATCGCCTCCTGGTACTATTTTGGTTTCATCAGCAGCACTACCATGCCATCCTAGAACGAGTCAATTCTGTGTCATCCTAAGAGGGCTATCCTTGGTTCTATCATGGCCAGGAGGTGGATAGACCTTGAAGTGCTGGTTTCACAGGATATGGCTATGAAAGCCAAACAGACACATACATCTCTGGCTTTTCCTGTTCTGATCACCGAGTTATGTCGGTGTGCCGGAGTACCCCGGGACCCTCCTAACGATATAGAGGTCATACCGTCTTCTTATACCAATATTCGGCGTATAGAGGCCGAGTTCACACAAGAGGAGGTTGACAAGAGGAGAGCAGCTCCAACAGATATTTCTCCAGAGATCGATGTTGACTCATTGCTAGCAGAGGCATCCTCATCTATTCCGGCTTCGGAGCCTTCAGGTATACCTGCTCCTTATTCCCCTTCACATACTCCAGGTACATTCTCTTCCTCCCACCCTACCAGGATCACTCAGGCCATTATCTTGAAGATAGGGCAATTGGCATATGCAGCTGATGTGAGAGCTGCCTGACTGGAAAAGTCTGTTCCAAGGATGATCAACAAGGCCATACTAGCAACACTTACCCCACTTCAAAACGTTGTTGATACCCTGAAAGTGAGAGTCATTGCTTGCGAGAGCAGAGATGGAGAATCCTCTGAGTTGGCAACTTTAAATTTTAAGATTGTGAGTTTGAGGAAGGACATAGACTACCTTAGGTCTACTGACTTCACTTCACCAACAGAGAGGGCAGATGATGAGGATGCTCCTAAGACCACCGAAGATGTGCAAGGGGCTGGGGCAACATATATAAAGTCGGATGCAGAGACCGATGATGAGTTGTTATCAATGGATGCTAAAGAGAAATTGGAGAGCAGGGATGAGGGGCATATTCAGAGACTTGCTAGATCTTATAGAAATGGTTGTGCAGCCGGTGACCCAGACATTGCCGGCTGAGACGTCCACAGCAGCTCCTAGTGGATCTAGCACTGCTATTCAGTCTGAGACTACTCCGGGTACTGATGCTAATATACAGACTGCTCCATCGACCACTAGACCTTGACAGAGAGAGAAACTGCATAGACATGACCTTTCTTCACCCCAACTCTGTCTTTCTTTACTTTGCCTTTTAGATTTTATATTATTTGCATTTTAGGACATACACTCTTATTTGTGGTGGGGTGATGTCCACCTTGTTTTGCTTGTTTCGGATACCTGTGTTTTGGTGTACATTTGGGTTGTCTGTTTTTAATTGTGTTTTTAAAAATTTCTTTGTGATTATTTGAGCTTGTGACTCCGTTTATTTTTATTTGAAAAATGATTTTGTCCCTTTCGAAATTTTTTTATTTTTTTGCACATTTTTGCCACCCCTTGTAAGTTGATGTGGCTGTTCTTTTGTAAACAATTTGAGTCCCATTTTTTATCAATACCAAGGACTTGAATAGTGCTCTCAATCAAACGAACATGAATGTATGGATACGATGTGGCCAAATGAAGTTGCATAGACAATGTGTAAATTCTTTGCATCTCCTTGTGATTATCCATTTATCGAATTGATTCTTTTGTAATGACCGTTGCACACTAGTAAAAATGTGTGGTCTTGTTTGACTTAAGTGTCGATGCCTAGTGTGATTAGCTTGCCTTGAACCTTGCATGAATAAACCTAGAACTTGCCCTGTTAGTCTAATTGATTTAGAAAGGTGTGCTCTTGAAATGATCTTAGGCAACTTTAAAGAGTGTGAGCCAAATTTGACATATACCTCTTTTGTGGCCTACCCGTAAGCATGTTAAACTCTTTTGAACACCCTTTGAGCCTTACCTTTCTTTGAAAGAATCTTGATGAACCCTAGTTACTTGACCCACTACCTATAATCCTCTTGATTTGTGGTTTACTGAATAGCCTACTTAGACCTTTCTTGACCCACTACCTAAGTTGGGATGTGGTAAAAAGGAAAAGGAGAAGTCAAGAAGGGCAAGAAAAGTCTCCATTAACCCCTGGCATTGCAAAACAATGGAAACGCTTTGAAAATAAAAAATAAAATAAAATTGTGGAATAAAGAACCAAGGAAATCGGGTTTCCAACCAATCCATGGAGGTGAATGAAAAGATGACTTAGAAGCACTAGAAAAAGAATTGATAAAGGAAAAGAAGGGAAAACCTTGAGAATACCACATCTCACGAGGAAAAACTCACTGAGCCTATACGACCATACCTTTGCACTCATCCACATTACAAGCCTTAGAAAGAGCTTTTTGATCTTGAGTAAACCGAATTGAAAGTCGATTGGAAAATAAAGGAAAACCTGTGCGTAAAAACATGCATTGCGTTCCTCTTTTTTGAGTGTGAGAGTTGCATCTGATTCCTGATCTTGAATAGATTAACCTATGTGTGTGAATATGGAATCATTTTTTATGTGAGGGCACTTAGATACTTCATGTTGAACTTGATTGCACAAGTAGCAAGTATTGCTAGCATGAGAATCTTTGGTAATGGTGGGTCACAACTTGAATCTTTGAGTACACAATTGATCGTTCCATAAGTAAATTTGAGTCTGATTGTGTGCATTCATGATTTAGTCTTGTGTAGCACTATTTTAGACACCTTGTTGAACGACTGAACTTGAGTTTTCTTGAGGACAAGCAAAAGTTTAAGTTGGAGGTGTTGTTGAGTCCACAAGTTGGACTCATTTAGGGCTTTATTTTGATAGGAATAGTGTCCTCAAATGGTTATTTTGTCTCAATATCTAATGAAAACTCGTAAGTTTAAGGTATTTGATGTTTTTGTGCAAGCATGGATACTTAGGTGCAAAAAGTAACAAAAAGGTTGAAAAGAACGAAGAAGTTGAAGCCTGTGCATTGCAAGCACGCTTGGCGATTCGCCGAAGGGACGCACTCCGCCCTTTGTTCCAGTACGTGAAGCCTTGAAAGTGTAGGATCAAAAAGGCGATGAAAGGAGCAATTGGCGTTTCACTGAATAATTCCGCGAAGCAGTATTAGGTCGCCCAATGACACAGAGCATGACGATCTGATGGCTAGTGCAAGACGGCGACGAACTAAACCAAAGGGCAAATTGCCGAGTTAATCGGCGATTCCGACTAACCTCGCCGAAATATCCGCCATCACTATTTTCTGAAGTCCATAAATACAAAACTTGTTATTAATTTTTAAGAGTCGAACAATTATTTTAATTTTCAGAATAGAATAGTACTTTTTGAGATATTTTCTCTCAAGTTTGGAGAGGGTTTTTGAGAGACTTGAAGAAAGAAGGATTTCATCTTCCCCAAGTTGGAAGTGGGTCTTCTTTATTCTTCTTCCTTTGCTTAAATCAATGTTTAATTCCTTATACCCATTTGATTTTAGTATCATTTTTTTGTGTATTTTGTTATTTCTTGATGTGTGGCTAAAAACCTCATTCTTGGGGTGTGATTGAGCAAATATGTGTTGATATTGTTGTTGGGTCTTGCTTCCTGATAGGATAGATGTATTTTAATGGTTATTTCACCTAGTGGTTGTCGTTTAATTTAATAGGTTTAATTTTTAGTTGTGAATACAAAATCACCCATGTGTTTTCGGCTCGCCTGAGAGGGAGGTCGCGAATACAGACCGCTAGACTGATGCCTTTAGGAAAGGGTCGACATGAGGTTTAGCCCGAGAGGGTGAGCCCAAGTCCCATATCATAACACTCAGCTTGAGAGAGTGAGTGGGGTAAGGTGTAGGCTGGCCTTCATGCGGCAAATGGTTGTCCGAGAGGAACGCATTTGAAATGGGATAAGTTGCCCGAGAGGGAACTTATTTCGATCTAAAGCTTAGCCTAGTCACTATTATCTTGCAAATTTCCTATTGAAAGCATGTACCCAACGATTTATCTCAACTTGTATTGCGGTCACATACCAAGAACTTGTCCCCATACTTGATCTTCTTATTATATTTGTTGTTTTTTTTACTACTTGTGACAAAAACCCCCATTTGGTATTTGACACCTTTGTGTCACCCCTTTTAATTTACAATGTTTTTTATCGGTAATGTGTTTAGGTACGACTAGTTTGAACTAAATTTTATTTTTCTACTGATTTTCAAAAGCACTCCCTTGGGACACGACCCCAACCCTTGGTTGGGTTACTATATTATCGACGATCATAGACACTAGTACTGTAGGTTAGTGTCATTGGTCAAGATAAGCATCAGACATCAATATTAAAAACCATTTCCAAAATCTTATGCTCTGATACCAAGTTTGTCACGACCCGAACTTATCCCTCGGAAGCGACACGACATACTTGACTCCGAGAGGGATCTCGTACAAGCCTCTTAGCATTCATAACATTCGATCCATAAAAATAGTGCGGAATTTAAAAACTTTCTTTAAATTCAAACAATCAAAACTTTATAAAAACATTTGAAACACAACGGAAGTCAATAGTATCACATGGCTAGCTAAACAATGCCTCGAAAACTAAAGTGGGGTCACGACCCTTTACAATTGAAAAGTCTAACAATAGTTTATTACATGAAAGAAAGGAATCATCTAAACACTTGTCCTCAATCTATGAGGACATACCACTTAGTCTTGGAGGAATCTCAATCCAAGCGTCAACTAGAGATAAAGAAACTCACTTTCCGAAACCTACACTTGTAGTAAAATAAGAGAAATATGGGTTAACACACAAAAATGTACTAAGTATGATGACCATGCAAAAACACAATTTTCAACGGACATTTTGGTTGCAAACCATGCATTATGCCACTTTTTAGAATTATCATGTACATTTGTATAAGAGACATCAAGTACAAGCATAATCACCATACAAGTTATAATCATCACATTTAAACATTCACCTTAAGTAACCTTAAGCTACATTTGTGCAATATAAGGATAGATCCCATACTAATATCCCTACTAAGTGTCATTGTGCGGCCACCTTAGATGAACTTACCACTTCATACTTAACTTCAAGCAATACTCATACATAAGGAATGCATTAATTTCACAAATCATAACGAGGGAAAATAACTCATAATGCAATCAAAGTATAGCATGCATCATTACATTAGAGATTTAAGTCAACATTCTAAATTAGCTTCATTAAGAGCGCTTTCATTCATTAGTCATTAAAACATTAGAGAACTCATTATGACCCTCTCAAAGCCTACTCGTGCAATGCATGGATGACATCACATACTACCACCCACACTTCAAGGAAGTTCTCAAGAAACCATAATGCACATCTCACATGACGGGAATAGGTATTAACTAACATAGACCATGAGAGCAAACCATGGAATCCGGTGTCATATATCCCCATACCGTAAGTGGTGGTCTACTTGCCTAGGGTAGGATAGGTAACATTTTATCATAGGTTGTACCCACTAGCTAATAACCTATGTCGGCACATAGTTATGGGATAGGAAGATGTTCATTGGAACCCTAGCCAAACATTGGTAGAGTTTCCATCTTACCTTATCCACTTGGTGCTTAGCCTCCATTCCCATATAGTATTTCATTTTCATTAACATTATTGTACTTGAGAGGGCTACCAACATTAGGTCTACCAACCCAAGTACATTACACAAGAAAGAAAGGGTGACCAACATTAGGTCTACCTATTCAAGGTACATTAAGGATAGATCCTTGACTTTACAAGAAGGGTGCCATCAACATTTTTCCTACCGATACAAGATTTATTATTTCACACATGAAAGGGCTACCAACACTAGGTCTACCAATTTAAGGTTTATCATCAACATTCATGGAAGGGTGCCATAAGCCTACCGATCCCAAAGTTCGTTAACATCATCTATGGAAGGGTGCCATAAGCCTAATTATTCAAGATACATCATTAGAATAGGTAATAAAACTAATCATACCAGGGCTACCAACATTGGTTTACCGATTCATGTTCATTAAGTCAAGATTCATTCAATATACAGGAAGAGGATGCATAAGCCTACTAATTCAAGACATGATATTACATTCAAGGTCACATTCATTAATTCAGGAGAATGATGCCTTAAGCCTACCAATTCAAGATACATCAATCCACATTACTTACTTTTATACAAGAAAAGGATGCGTAAACCTACCAATTCAAAATATGATATTACATTCAAGGTCACATTCATCAATTCAAGAAAAGGATGCCTTAAGCCTACCAATTCAAAACACATCAATCCACATTACTTTCATTTATTCAAGAAAATGATGCATTGTAACGACCCAAGAGCACCCCCTAGACGTTACCGGCATATTCGACCTCTCGGAGGTCTTATACAAGCCTTTAGCATTCATCATAGCATTTATCATAGAAAAATAGCGGAAATTTAAAACTTTTTCATAATATAACCCAAGACTTAAACAATCACCTCATTTAAACCTTTGATACAAAATCGGAGTACTACGTCTGAAGGTAGCCATCTTAAAAACTTGACTACAACACAAGAGAGACACAACCCTTACAATACAAAAGAAACTACTATCTAGTACATAGAACTTAAGGAAACTCTTTAACATAAGGGGTCCTTGAATCTTTAAGGACACACCCGACTTGGGAATAGTAAGCCAAACTCATCACTTCTAGGAAAGAAACTTTAGCCGCCACCACCTACACTTGGTGTAAAAAGATGAAGAAGAATGGTGTTAGTACAAAAATGCACTAAGTATGATATCCATGCAAAACATGCTCTTAAAAGGACATTTAATTGGAAACTATGCATCATGCCTTTTTAGAGAAATTTCAAGAACATTCAGTACATAGGCACAATATAAACCACATACATCATCATACACATGGAAACCATTCATAATAGCACATAGAGCCACTTATAACATTTTAGGCACATTCAACGCATATAATACATTACCTTCCCCTTTATCTTAACTCCTTTCCTCAAGCAACCCTTAGGGAATACTTGGTGCAATGTATCACCTTATGGTTACCAAAGGTGAACTTACATATATAGCCTTCATCAATCCAACCATACATATTCATAGAGTCATAAGCACACCACAAGACATAGTCTTCACATAGGAACCATCACCTAAGACAACCCCCAAGTCACACAAGTGCAATGTGCAAGTAGTATCCCATAATACTACTCCCACCAAGTGTTCCTAGGAAGCCACCATAGACTAGGCACATCATATTCAACAAGTCATAACATCTTCATTTAGACATAAGACCAACATACTTCATAACATCATATAAGGACTCATTCCTTTACTACATCATTAGTCATAACCCATTTAGTTCATATCATAGGCAAACCACCCTCACAAGCTCACTTGTGCAATGAACACATGGAGTCCCATACCCCCACATATACTAAGCAAACCTACTAAGAAGTCATAAGTGTAATTCACATTATAAACATACTTCATGTCTTGACATAAGTAAACTCAACCTTAACATGCTTTCATATTAATATACATAGACCATAGTCTTCATTACATAAAGAGTCTAATCATAACCTCCCTTAGAGTTCACTTGTGCAATGCATAAGTAGGGTCCATAGTCCTACCTATACTAAGTAACTCTTCAAGAAATCATGACTAGAGTTCACATTCTTATCTTAGTTCATTTCTTAACTTTCGGGAGACATTGCCATAACCGACATAGACTATGTGAGCTACATGGAATCCGGTGGTCTACTCCCACACCCAAAAGAGAGGGTACTACTTGCAAAAGTAGGACCTACTTACATAATAGCTATCTAGTGGATCCACTAAGCTAATACCTACGGGGGCACGTAGTTATGGAACAAGGAGATTGCTACTAGAAAACCTTGACTTACTAAGCGTGGAGGTTTCAATCTCATGAGACAACATCTATGTTGGGAACCCGGACTTGTTAAATATGAAGGTTCTCTCGTGGGAAGCCGGACTTGCTAAACATGAAGCCCCCACTCTAATTTTTCATGTTCACTGATTGCTAAGCTCCAACTCCCTTTTTAAACATCTTGAAGCCTTTATTTAACATTAGTTCATAAAATAGGCTTTATGAACTTAATCCCTCATATCATATAGCTCAAAGGTTTCTAAGATGAGAATGACCTTTCATCATAGAACCTACATTATGTGAGAATGACCTTTCACATAGTCATACCATATTCATAACATAGTCTAGTTTAGAGTACAATTGAGGACACCTTTCAAGAGACTCACTTTCACTAGATTATCATAAACCTTATTTATTCATTCGTGTGTGTGTACATATGTGAGAAAGCCTTTCACATAAACACCTTTCTACGACACATATTCATACCTTGCTAATCATACATTTTGCATGCATAATATGATGTAAGAGTGCATCTAAGAGTTCACCTTTCAATAGACACCATAACACAACATATTCATAGCTATACATGTAGAGTATGTGTGTGTGCATATTGGTCATCATAGTGACATATTAACAACAACATTGATATTAAGTGTTCTTCCCTTAAAGGGATCACAACACATTCACAATGTCCCCAATTCATGAGCAATTCACATATAAAGCCCTTAGGGATTCTAGACCATACACCTATACTTCATCATAGGAGACAAGGACACATTCAACATTGAATAGGTACTCCTAACATGTATATGATCAAACATTCATATAGGGGTCATATAGGTATGGGCCATTCCACAATAGTACCTAAAATAATCAATCATGTCGACCACACCTTATCCCTAACACTATCATTCACATTATACTCCTCATCATCAACACACTTTAAACATCATGCTACAATTGAGGATTTCATACATAACCTTCATAGCATAACTTCATAAACATATGCGTCATAATCATCATTTCACTGCACATCTATTGCCTTCAAGGCCATGATCTCAACATGCATAGATAGACAAGAAGTGAACACCTCCACCATAAGTGGATCAAACCACACAACATAAATTCTCATACTATAGACTAGAAGTTAGGTCAACTTACCAATTCTCCATGCCATGATCACCATGGATAAATCCTCAACAATTCATAATTAATTGACATAGGTAGAAATAGGAATCAACAATGTAATTCAATAACATAAACATAATCTAAGTACAATTCTATAAACAAAGGGATTAACCCATAACTTTGCCCATAAGGCCATAATCCTCAACTCATCAATATACCAACAATTCAACCTGAAAAAGTATAGATAATCATAGGAAACATCAATACAATCTAATCTAAACGTAATTTCACCAATAGAGATCATATTCACAAAGACCCATATCATAGGCCAGTTTTGAGAATTTGGGGATCATGGGTTCTTTAAGAATTCCTTTGAAATTGTCTTAAAAACTTTAATTCCACATTAATTCATCAATAAAAAGAATTAGAAAATCATTTCACAAGGAACCCATGTTTAGATTGAAAATTGGGAATTTTGTTCTTTCAATCACTTTTGAAAATCTTTAATAGAACTCCTTGAATGAAAGGTTATTCAAGAATCAAGATTCACCATACCTTAATTATTGAAGACCCATGAAATTGAAGAAGAAACCAGTTGAAAACAAATCTTCTAGCTTGAGCTTCATCAAGGTCTTCCATGGAGTTTTTGAGAGAATCTATTTTGAGAGGGAAGGGTCAATTTGAAGAATGGGGTCTAATTTTAGGATTTGGGGTTTTAGCCAATATAAAATACCCTATAATAGGTAGAATAACCATTTATAATAATTCCCCAAAGTACCTAAACTACCCCTCACTTAGTTGGACCTTTTTAAATAAGTCAAACTTGAGTTTTATTTTTGCAAATTTCATCGGGAAACAAGTTTGTGACGCGGAGGTGTTTCCACAAGTTTCTGGAAATTAAATTTCGAGGCAGTAGAGTCCGCGACATGTCCGCGACATGTCCGCGACGCGGACCAAACTTTTTGGCCCTTGGTGGAGCAGGACCGCGACGCGGAGCCACTCCCTCCATGCACAACTTTAAGCTGCCTTGGCAGCTTGCTTGGCTAAGGTTGGGGTCCTCCTCGGGGACCCTTAGGGTGGCCCCCGGGGCATCGTATCCCATCGTTTTTACCCTAAAAATATTTATTAAGACAATAGGGTCACCTCCACTGATTTTACACTCCAAACAACACATAAAAACATGAACAACATACTAGAACACACCAACACGTAAAAGACTAGTTTCTGAACGTCTTGGTCGTCCCTTGACGTTTGACTTCCAAACTCTTTAAAACTTTCTTAAAAGGCTATTTTTAAATATTTTAACAAGTTATTAATGCATAAAACCCATGTGAGGCTCTACTTTATCCTACTTCATTTTGAGGGTCGTTACATGCATAAGCCTACCAATTCAAGATATACCTTACCATAAAGAACCCTTCACATTCCATCATCAACATTCATAAGTGACAAATTGAGAAATAGCCTTTCCATAAAAACACAATTACATTCAAGGGAAGACCATATTACCTTCATTAAATTCATATTCATATACAAGATATCATGAAAATACTCAATTCAACATACTATGCCTTTCAAGGCCATGATTATCAAATCATCAACACACCAATAATTCACTATAATTAAGGCATGGGTAATGATACAATTCAATAACCCAAAGTAATTCAGATAGTTTCTATTAACATGCTTTCATATTCAACAAACCCATTTCATAAAGGAACAATTTAGGAATTGAGAGAATTCATGGGTTCATAGAGTATTTTCATCATAAATCATCAATTAAACACTAATACAATCATAATATGTAATTAATAACCATTTAAAAACGTTTGAAGATGGAACCCCTGAGTTAGAGTAAAAACCGTAGATTTTGAAGAACTTGAAACCTCTGAAAACTAACTTTGAATGGACTCTAGGGGTGAAGCTACCCCTAGATGAAGGATCACCATAACTTGCTTGTGAATCCCAAGAAATTTGAGGAAGAACACCTTGAATCCACAAACCCTAGCTCCCATTTCTTCTTCTTCTTTGGGAACTTCTAGAGAGAGAATTTTTGGAAAGAAGAACTCTTTGATTTTATTTAGGGAAATAAAAAGTAAATGACTTGTTTTATGACTTAAAACTATATATACTAGTGATATAAAATAATTAAAATCAACCCCACATAATAATTAATAAAAGGGAAATTACTTAAAACTCCCTATTTAAGGCAGCCCCATCAGGGACCACGCCCAAATCAATGGTTGTGAGGGGCCCCACGGCTCGTGGTGGTTCCCGTGGTCCCTTAGGCAGTATGACTCCCAACCATGCCATGACCTCAAGGACGTAAGTAGTCTTCACGGCCACCTAGACGGTCCATCAAGGGCACCATGGCTCATGGTTGTGCCTGTGGTCCTTGAGGTAGTAGCCTCCTCAAACTACACCACTCCTACCAAGCTAAGGGGTCTTCACGGACCATGATCATGACCAATGATCGTGAAGGTGGTCGTCAATCCTGGCAGTGCTTGGTCAAGGGTTGGGCAGCCTTCGACTTTGGCTAGGCTTTGCCCCCCTTGCCTTGGCACATGCCCTTGCAAACCACAATACAAACCTAAAAAGGTCTTTCAACTACAGAGTATAACACGTACTTTGACGTTGACCCTCACGATTAGGCTCTAGTTCATCCTACCATTTTCCGAGTCATTAAATGAATGCACACAAAAAGACTCAACTTACTCATGCAAAGATCAATTGTGCACTCAAAGACTCAACTTGTAACTCACTGTTATCAAAGAATCTCAAGCTCACATTACTTAGTTCAAATGCAAGTTCAAGATCAACAAAGGTGATCAAATACCCTCACACAAGGAATGATTCCATATTCACACACAATGGCTCAACAATTTAAAGTTCTAGAATCAAATGCAACGCTCACACTCACAAAGATGAACACAATGTATGATTTCACCCATAGGTTTGCCCATATTTTCCAACCAACATTTGTTTCAGCTCACTCAAGATAAAAAATGTCTTTTCAAGGCTTGTAATGGGGCTGAGTGCAAAGGTATGGTCATTTAGTTTCAATGGCTATAGTCCTCATGAAACGTGGTATGAACAACACATCCTTTCCTTTTCTTTATCATTTTTCAATCGTGCTCACAAGTCATCCCATTATTCACTTTCAATGGACTATTGGAATCCCCATTTCTTTTTGCATTTTAACAACTTTATTCCGCAACTTTTTCTTTCCTTTTGTTTTTCATTATTTTCTTCTTTTTCTCTTTTTTTTTATAGAGGGTATCCATTTTTCTAAAAACATGGGTAAAAGGGGACTTGCTTGCATTCCTTGATTTACCTTTTCTTTTCATCACACCCGTACGACATAAGTTGGCTATTCAAACAAACCACAAATCATGAGTATTATGGGTAATGGATCAATAAAAGGTCACAATATCATCAGGTTTCTTCCAAGAAAAGGTTAGGGCTCAAAGGGTGCTCAAGCGGGGTTCACACAGTCACATGGTAGGCCACAAAAAGAGGTATAATGTCAAATTGGTTCAAACTCTCTAAAGTTTCCTAAGATCATCTGAAGAGTTCACATCACTTAGTCAACCTGACCAACGGGGAAAATTCTAAGTGTCATCACACATGGTTCACGTTAAGCTCATCACACAGGGCATTGATAGCATAGTCCAACAAGACTCCACACTTACGCTAGTGTGCAATGTTCATTACAAGACACTCGATTCGATACTTGCCTAGTCACAACGAGATGCAAAGAGTTCACTTATTGTCTATGCAACTTCATTTGGCCACATCGTAGCCACACATACATTTTTGTTCGATTATAAGCACTATTCAAGTCACCGATATTGATCAAAATCGATACTCAAAATTTGCAAAAGAATTGCCACATTAAACATAAACAGAGGTGGGAAAATTGTTCGTAAGGGTAAAAAATCATTTACAATTAAAAACACGGAGCCACAAGATCAAACAGTCCACAAAGAGTGTACATTACAATTACAGATCAAAACCCAAATATATACAAAACAAGAGAGTCATAAAAGGTAGCAAAATATAGGCCTCACCCCACCACAAATAAAAAATCATTTGTCCTCAAATGCAAACAAAATAAATATTTAGAAGTCAAAATTAGAGTAATAAAGAGAGGGAGGTAAAGAAGGGATCATGTCTACACAGTCGCTCCATCTGTCTGGGCATCAGTGCCCGGTGCATAAATCTTGACTTGGGCATTAGATCCCAGAGTCACCTCAGATGGAACAAAAACTGCACTAGGATCAACCAAGGGTGTATCCACCAAAAAAGCCTTCACAGCTGCATCTACCATGGCCTTTTCATTCTCAGTAAGGCTTTCATATGAAGCTTCCTCAGCCATCTCAAGCAACTCCTCATTCGTCTCTGCCTCAAACTTGTGATCAACTGCCTCTTCAACTCTAACCGCATCTCTGTTGGACATCCCGAAGATCATGGATATGTCGGTAGACATCAGTTGATCCAGGTCACTCCTCAACACAAAAATAGAGGCCTTTAAGGCCATCACCTTCTCTGTGGCACCTTGGCCATATTCACACACCGCTATCCTAGGCGCAAGGGTGTCAATGGTAGTGCTTAAGGGTGTCACAGCATTAACAAAGAAAATATGAAAATAGCTGAAATAGAGGCCTCGAGTCTGGCAGCCCAAATTTTCATTTTATGAGCTAATTGCCTAATCTGGAGTAATGAAGCTTGAGTGATCGGGCCTCGGTAAACAACAACAGCAGCAGGTCTTGGAGGTAGTGCAGTAGCAGAAGAACTAGGGATATCAGATAGTAAAACACAAGAAGTACCTGAAAGCACAGGGGCTGGAGTAGGCAAAGATGCCTCTGCATGTACTGAGTTTGTGTCTATAACTAAGGAAGAGTCCATCGGGGCTACCTTCTTCTTCTTTTCTACTTCATCCTTCAATTAGTCTACCTCGATCCTCCAGATATCAGTAGAGGATATAGGAATCATTTCCACATCCGTCTTTGCATATCTCATATTTCGAGCCCGTTTTCATAGCTCGGTGATCAACACTAGGAAGGGAAGTGAGGTTTGACGTTGCTTGGCCCTCATGGCTATCTCCTGTCCGATGATCATCCCCAAATTAATTCGTTCATGTGCAATGATTGTGCCAACACAGGCTTCCTTTGAGTGGTGAAGTATGGACTCATTCTGGGACGGCATAGCAGTACTTTTAATAAAGCCAAACCAGTATCTAGCAGCTACATGTAAGTTCATCTTTTCTATCGGGACCCCTTCCTCTAGCCACTTTGGAGTGCCCTAACATTGATTTACCTTCTCTTTTCACCACAACCCCAACTTAGGCAAACAACCTAAGTTGGCAATTCATACAAAGCCACAAGCTCAAACATTCCACAAAAAGCGGCGTACAACACAATTATAGATCAAACCCCAAATATATACAAAGCAATAGAGTCATGAAAGGTAACAAAAGATGGGCCTCACCCCACCACAAATAAAAAATCATTTGTCCTCAAATGCAAACAAAATAAATATTCTGAAGTCAACATAAGAGTAATAAAGAGAGAGGTAAAGCGGGAATCCCATTTACACAGTCGCTCGATCTATCTAAGCATCAGGGCCCGATGTAGTAATCTAGACTTGGCATTAGTGCCTAGAGTAACCTCAGATGGAACAACAACTGAACTAGGATCAGCCGTGGGTGTATCCGCCAAAGAAGACTGCACAACTGCATGTACCATGGCCTCCTCATTCTATGTAAGGCCCTAATATGAAGCTTCCTCAGCCACCTCAAGCAACTTCTCATCTGTCTCCTCTTCAAACTGAAGATCAGCTGTCTCATCAACTCTAACCGCATCTCCGTTGGTAGCCAGAGGCATGTATGGTGCATTTGGGATCTCCACCATCCCGAAGATCATGGATATGTCGGTGGACATCTGCTGATCCACGTCACTCCTCAACACAACAATAGAGGCCTTTAAAGGTATCACCTTCTCTGTGGCTTCTTGGCCATGGTCGCACACCGCTATCTTAGCTGCAAGGGCATCAATGGTAGTGCTCAAGGTTGTTACAGCATCAGCTAGGACAATCTGAATAATACCTGAAAAGGAGGCCGCGAGTCTGGCAACCCGACGATTCGCTGAATGGGCAACCTGCCCCATCCGGTGTAATGAAGGTTGAGTGATCAGGGGTCGGGAGACAACAACAACAGGTCTAGGAGGCAGTGCAGTAGCAGAAGAACTAGGGATATCAGAAAGTACAGTACAAGAAGTACCTAAAGGACGAGGGGTCGGAGTAGGCAAAGATGCCTCTGCAGGTAATGAGTTTGTGTCTACAACCGAAGAATAGTCTACGGGGCTGCCTTCTTCTTATTTTCTACCTCATCCTTCAAATATTCTTCCTCAATCCTCCAGATATCAGTAAAGGATATGGGAATCACTTTTACATCCCTCTTTGGATCTCTCAGATTTCAAGCCCATCTACATAGATCGGTGATCAACACTGGGAAGGGTTGTGAGGTCTGATGCTGCTTGGCCCTCATGGCCATCTCTTGTCCGATGATCATCCCAAAATTAATTTGCTCACGTGCAATGATTGTGCCAATACAAGCTGCCTTTGAGTGGTGAAGGACAGACTCATTCTGGGAGGGCATAACAATACTGTTAATACAGACAAACCAGTATCTAACAGCTACATGTAAGTTCCTCTTTTCTATCGGACCCCTTCCTTTAGCCACTTTGGAGTGCCCTCACATGGATTTACATTCTCTTTTCATCACAACCCAAACTCAGGCAAACAACCTAAGTTGGCTATTCAAACAAACCACAAATCATGCGTATTATGGGTAATTGAGCAATAAAAGGTCACAATGTCATTAGGTTTCTTCCAAGAAAAGGTTAAGCTCAAATGGTGCTCAAGCGGGGTTCACACACTCACAAGGTAGGCCACAAAAAGCGGTATAATGTCAAATTGGTTCACATTCGTTAAAGTTGCCTAAGATCATCTCAAGAGTTCAAATCACTTAGTCAGCCGGACAAATGGGGAAAATTCTAGGTGTCATCACATATTGTTCACGTTAAGCTCATAACATAAGGCATTGACACCATGGACAAACAAAACTCCACACTTATGCTAGTGTACAAAGTTCATCAGAAGAGACTCAATTCCATTCTTGGCTAGTCACAATGAGATGCAAAGAGTTCACATATTGTCTATGAAACCTCATTTGGCCTCATCGTAGCCACACATTCATTTTTGTTCGATTATAAGAACTATTCAAGTCACAAGTACTGATTCAACCCGATACTCAAATTTACAAAAGAATTGCCATATTCGACACAAACAAGAGGTGGCAAAATTGTTCATAAGGGTAAAAATTCATTTACAATTAACAACACAGAGCCACAAGCTCAAACATTCCACAAAAAGAAGCATACAACAAAAATATACATCAAAACCCAAATATATACAAAACAAGAGAGTCATAAAAAGGTAACAAAAGATGGGCCTCACTCCAACACAAAAAAAATCATTTTTCCTCTAATGCAAACAAAATAAATATTCTAAAGTCAAAATAAGAATAAAAAAGAGAGGGAGGTAAAGCGGGAATCCTGTCTACACAGTCGCTCCATATGTCTGAGCATCACTTCCCGTTTCATCAATCTAAACTTGGGGATTAGTGACCAGAGTCACCTTAGATGGAACAACAGTTGAACTAGGATCAGCCATGGGTGTATCTGCCAAAGAAGCCCTGCACAGCTGCATCTACCATGGCCTCCTCATTCTCAGTAAGGCCCTAATATGAAGCTTCCTCAGCCACCTCAAGTAACTCCTTCTCCATCTCCTCTTCAGACACAAGATCAGTTGCCTCATCAACTCTAGCCGCATCTCTAGTGGTAGCTGGAGGCATGTATGGGGCATCTGGGATCTCCACCATCCCGAATAACATAGACATGTCGGTGGACATCAACTGATCCACATCAATCCTCAACACAACAATAGAGGCCTTTAAGGCCATCACTTTCTCTATGGGCCCTTGGCCATGCTCGCACACCGCTATCCTAGCCGCAATGCCGTCAATGATAGTGCTCAAGGGTTTCACAGCATCAGCCAGGACAGTCTGAATATTGCCCAAATTAGATACCTCGAGTCTGGCAGCCTGAGAATTTACAGAATGGACAAGCTGCCCCATCCGGTGTAATGAAGCCAGAGTGATGGGGGCTCGGGGGACAGCAGCAGTAGGTCTAGGAGGCACTGCAGTAACATAGGAACTAGGGATATTAGAGAGTACAGTACAAGAAGTACCTGAAGGACCAGGGGCCGAAGTAGGCAAAGATGCCTCTGCAGGTACTGTGTTTGTGTCTACAACCGAGGAGAATCCACCGAGGCTGCCTTCTTCTTCTTTTCTACCTCATTCTTCAAATATTCTTCCTCGATCCTCCAGATATGATTAGAGGATATGGGAATCATTTCCACATCCATATTTGGATTTCTCAGATTTTGAGCCCATCTGGATAGCTCGGTGATCAACACCAGGAAGGGAAGTGAGGTTTGACGCTGCCTAGCCCTCATGGCCATCTCCTGTCCGATGATCATCCCCAAATTAATTCGCTCACGTGCAATGATTGTGCCAAGATAGTCTACCTTTGAGATGTGAAGGACGGACTCATTTTGGGACGACATAACAGTACTGTTAATGAAGCCAAACCAGTATCTAACAACTACATGTAAGTCTCTCATTTCTATCGAGACCCCTGCCTCTAGCCACTTTGGAGTGCACTCACATTGATTTAGCATCTCTTTTTACCACAACCCAAACTTAGGCCAACGACCTAAGTTGGCTATTCAAACAAACCACAAATCTGCGTATTATGGGTAATGGATCAATAAAAGGTCACAATGTCATCAGGTTTCTTCCAAGAAAAGGTTAAGGGTCAAACGGTGCTCAAGCGGGGTTCACACACTCTTAAGGTAGGCCACAAAAAGCGGTATAATCTCAAATTGGTTCACACTATTTAAAGTTGCCTAAGATCATCTCAAGAGTTCGTATCACTTAGTCAGCCGGATCAATGGGGAAAATTCTAGATGTCATCTCACATGGTTCACGTTAAGCTCATAACACAAGGCATTGACACCATATTCAAATAAAATTCCACACTTACGCTAGAGTGCAATGTTCATCACAAGAGACTCAATTAGTTGCTTGGCTAGTCACAATGAGATGCAAAGAGTTCACATATTGTCTATGAAAATTAATTTGGCCTCATCGTACCCACACATTAATTTTTGTTCGATTATAAGCCCACTTCAAGTCACCGGTACTGATGAAAACCAATACTCAAATTGCAAAGAATTGCCACATTCAACACAAACAAGAGGTGGCAAAATTGTTTGTAAGGGTCAAAAATCATTTACAATTAAAAACACGGAGCCACAAGCTCAAACATTCCACAAAAAGCAGCATATAACACAATTATAGATCAAAACCCAAATATATACAAAACAAGAGAGTCATAAAAGGTAGCAAAAAATGGGCCTCACCCTGCCACAAATAAAAAATCATTTGTCCTAAAATGCAAACAAAATAAATATTTTGTAGTCAAAATAAGAAAAATAAAGAGAGAGAGATAAAGAGGGAATCCTCTTTACACAGTTGCTCCATCTGTTTGTGCATCAGTGCTCCGTGCATCAATCTTGACTTGGGCATTAGTGCCCAGAGTCACCTAAGATGGAACAACAACTACACTAGGATCAACCAAGGGTATATCCGCCAAAGAAGCCTGCACAGGTGGATCTACCAAGGCCTCCTCATTGTCTGTAAGGCCTCCTATAAAGCCTCCTATGCCACCTCAAGCAACTCCTCATCCATCTCTGCCTCAGACTCAGGATCAACTGCCTCATTAATTCTAACCGCATCTCTGGTGGTAGCTGGAGGCATATCTGGTACATTTGGGATCTCCACCATCCCGAAGATCATGGACATGTCGGTGGACAACAGCTGATCCACATCACTCCTCAACACAATAAAAGAGGGCTTTAAGGCCATCACCATCTTTGTGGCCCCTTAACCATGCTCCCAGACCGCTATTCTAGTCGCAAGGGCGTCAATGGTAGTGCTCAAGGGTGTCACAGCAACACCCAAGACAGTCTGAATAATGCCCGAAATAGAGGCCTCGAGTCTGGGAGCCCGACGATCCATAGAATCGGCAAGCATCCACATCCGGTGTAATGAAGGTTGTGTGATCGGGGCTTGAGAGACAGCAACAGCAGGTCTAGGAGGCAGTGTAGTAGCAGAAGAACTAGGGATATCTGAAGGTACAATGCAAGAAGTACGTGAAGACCCAGGGGCCGGAGTAGGTAAAGATGCATCTGAAGGTACTGAGTTTGTGTCTACAACCGAGGAAGAGTCCACCGGGGCTGCCTTTATCTTCTTTTCTACCTCATCCTTCAAATTTTGTTCCTCGATCCTCCAAATATCAGTAGAGGATATGGGAATCACTTCCACATTCATCTTTGGATCTATCAGATTTCCAGCCTATCTGCATAGCTCGGTGATCAACACCAAGAAGGGCAGTGAGGTCTGATGCTGCTTGGCCCACATGGCTATCTCCTGTCCGATGATCATCCCAAAATTAATTCACTCACGTGCAATAATTGAACCAAGACAAGCTGCCTTTGAGTGGTGAAGGACGGATTCATTCTGGGACGATATCACAATACTGTTAATAAAGCCAAACCAGTATCTAACAGCTACATGTAAGTTCCTCTTTTCTATCGGGACCCCTGCCTCTACCCACTTTGCAATGCCCTCGCATTGATTTACCTTCTCTTTTCATCACAACCCAAACTTAGGCCAACGACCTAAGTTTCCTACTCAAACAAACCACAAATCATGCGTATTATGGGTAATGGATCAATAAAAGGACATAATGTCATCAGGTTTCTTCCAAGAAAAGGTTAAGGCTCAAAGGGTGCTCAAGCAGGGTTCACAAACTCACAAGGTAGGCCACAAAAGTACTATAATGTCAAATTGGTTCACACTCTTTAAAGTTGCCTAAGATCATCTCAAGAGTTCCCATCACTTAGTTAACCGGACCAACGGGGAAAATTCTAGGTGTCATCACACATAGTTCACGTTAAGATCATAATACAAGACATTGACACCATAGTCGAACAAAACTCTACACTTATAGTAGTGTGCAAAGTTCATCACAAAAGGCTCAATTCGATGCTTGGCTAGTCACAACGAGATGCAAAGAGTTCACATATTGTCTATGCAACATCATTTGGCCTCATCGTAGCCACACATTCATTTTTGTTCGATTATAAGACCTATTCAAGTCACCGGTACTGATGAAAACCGATACTCAAATTTACAAACCGGCAAGATTATTCGTAAGGATCAAAAACCATTTACAATAAAAAAAACGGATCCACAAGCTCAAACATTCCACAAAAAGCAGCCTACAACACAATTATAGATCAAAACCCAAATGTATACAAAACAAGAGAGTCATAAAAGGTAACAAATGATAGGCCTCACCCCACAAAAAATAAAAAATCATTTTTCCACCAATACAAACAAAATAAATAATCTGAAGTCAAAATAAGAGTAATAAAGAGAGGGAGGTAAAGCGGGAATCCTCTCTACACAGTCGCTCCATCTGTCTGAGCATCAGTGCCCGTGCCCGGTGCAGCAATCTAGACTTGGGCATTAGTGCCTAGAGTCACCTCAGATGGAACAACAACAGAACTAGGATCAGCCATGGGTGTATCCGCAAAAGAAGTTTGCACTACTGCATCTAACTTGGCATTCTCATTCTCTAAAAGTCCCTAATATGAAACTTCCTCAACCACCTCAAGCAACTCCTCATTTGTCTTCTCTTCAGATTCGAGATCAGCTTCCTCATCAACTCTAACCGCATCTCCGGTGGTAACCGGAGGGATGTATGGTGCTTCTGGGATCTCCACCATCCCGAAGATCATGCACATGTCAGTGGACATTAGCTGATCCACGTCACTTCTCAAGACAATAATAGAGGCCTTTAAAGCCATCACCTTTTCTGTGGCCCCTTGGCCATGGTCGCACACCGCTATCCTAGCCCCAAGGGCGTCAATGGTAGTGCTCAAGCTTGTCACAACATCAGCCAGGACAGTCTGAATAATGCCCGAAATAGAGGCCGCGAGTCTGGCAACCCGACGATTCGCTGAATGGGCAAGCTGCCCCATTCGATGTAATGAAGCCTGAGTGATCGGGGCTCGGGAGATAGCAACAACAGGTCTAGGAGGCAGTGCAATAGTAGAAGAACTAGGGATATCAGAAAGTACAGTACAAGAAGTACCTAAAGGAACAAGGGTCGGAGTAGGAAAAGATGCCTCTACAGGTACTGAGTTTGTGTATACAACCGAGGAATAGTCCACGGGGCTGCCTTTTTCTTCTTTTCTTCCTCATCCTTCAAATATTCTTCCTCGATCCTCCAGATATCAGTAAAGGATATGGGAAGCACTTCCACATCCATCTTTGGATCTCTCAGATTTCCAGCCCATCTGCATAGATCGATGATCAACACCGAATAAGGCAGTGAGGTATGATGCTGCTTGGCCCTCATGGCCATCTCCTGTCCGATGATCATTCCAAAATTAATTTGCTCACGTGCAATTATTGTGCCAAGACAATCTTCCTTTGAGTGGTGAAGGACAGACTCATTATGGGAGGGCATAACGGTACTGTTAATAAAGCCAAACCAGTATCTAACAACTACATGTAAGTTCCTCTTTTCTATCTGGACCCCTGCCTTTAGCCACATTGGAGTTCCCTCACATTGATTTACCTTCTCTTTTCATCACAACCCAAACTTAGGCCTACGACCTAAGTTGCCTATTCAAACAATCCACAAATCAAGCGTATTATGGGTAAGATTTCTTCCTAGAAAAGGTTAAGCTCAAAAGGTGCTCAAGCGGGGTTCACACACTCACATGGTTCACATTAAGCTCATAACACAAGGCATTGTCACCATGGTCAAACAAAACTCCACACTTATGCTAGTGTGCAAAGTTCATCACAAGAGACTCAATTCGATGCTTGGCTACTCACAACGAGATGCAAAGAGTTCATATATTGTCTATGAAACTTCATTGGGCCTCATCGTAGCCACACATTCATTTTTGTTTAATTGTAAGGCCTATTCAAGTCACAGGTACTGATCAAAACCGATATTCAAATTTGCAAAAGAATTGCCCCATTCGACACAAACAATAGACCCACTTTAGACCAAAAATTAGGGTTTCAAGATATGCAAGGGTTCATGCAATTTTTTACCTTAAAACCATCAATATTAACATAAAATATCATTTGAAATACTTTCATGGAAGAACCCAAGATTAGATTTGAAATGGGGGTTTTTAGCGTTTTTGAAAAACATTGAAATCACTTTGATTTGACTCTTTGATTGAAAGGAGAATCAAAGATAAAATCCCCATACCTTTATTATTAATTTCCTAGGAATTTGTAGGAGAAATCAGTAGGAACTCATCCCCTAGCTTGAAGCTTCGAAGATGTCTTCCATGGAGTTCTAGGGAGCAAGTTTATTTGAGAGGGAATGTTTAATTGGAATAATGAGGTCCAACTCTAAGTTTTGGGATTTTATCCACTTAAAATACCCAAAATAGATTGAATAACCAATTATAATAATTCCCCAAAGTACCCCTCACATAGTTGGACCTTTTAAACTTGTCAAACTTGAGTTTAATTTTTACATATTTCGTCGGGAAACAAGTTCGCGATGCAGAGGTGTTCCCACAAGTTTCTGGAAATTAAATTTTGAGAAACAATAGTCCGCGACGCGAACAAAACATTTGTACCTTGGTGTAGCTAATCCACGACGCGGAATGCTCCTTCCAAGCACATTCTCAAGCTGCGTTGGCAGCTTGTTTGGCAAAGGGTTGGGGTCCTCATCAGGGACTCTTAGGTTGGTCCCGGGGTGTAGTACTGGAACGTTTTGACCCTAAAAACATTTATTAAGATACTAGGGTCACCCCCACTTAATTTAGAATCCAAACAACACATAAAAACAAAAACAACGTACTAGAACACAGCAACACGTAAAAGACTAGTTTCCGAACGTCTTGGTCCTCCCTTGACGTTTGACTTCCAAACTCTTTAAAACTGACTAAAAGGGCTATTCTTAATTATTTTAACAAGTTACTAATGCATAAAACCCATGTGAGGCTCTATTTTATCCTACTTCATTTTGATGGGTGTTATAATATCCCTCACTTGGGAACATTCGCCCTCAAATGACACTTCAAACATTATTGAGTAAAGACTCTAGGACTAACAGCCCACCACAAGCATGTAATATCATCACTACTGCACACATCAAGGAGGAAACATCAACTCCACATAAAAAGCATTACAACAAGACTTTCATGCAATTCAAGGAAGTTTGAATAACATCTACCACTCAATATGCACAAAGCTTCACCATTTCTCATTTGTTTGGAGGAACTTCCTTCTCCATAGCATATCATTCTCATTACAACATGTATAGGCTCACCATACAATTTCTCTAAAGAGCATAATCATGCAACATCAAGATCACATCAAGGCATGCTCAACTAGGCATCTCGTGGAGCAATTTAAACAATTCCTCATAAATGCATATAAATCATGAGGGACATAATCAACAAAACTCATTTATTTATTCAAACAAGAATTCAACTAAAATATGCACATCATAAGGAGAACATGGAAACTCAATTCACATTAGACTCCAACATGAAACATGCTACTAAGAACTCTTAGTTTTAAGCTTGAATTAAAATAGAAGGAAAAGATAAGGATATCAACAACCTTACTACTCAACTCATCATCCCCCACTTAGGGTCAACCCATATAAGGTTATCATCAAACAACAAAGAAAATTGACTTCCCTTCATTTGTTCCCTTATCCTTGTTAACTTTAAGCATATAGAAATGGTTCCTCTTAGGAGCATTTGGATCCGGGCCATCATGAGCAATTTGATTGATCTCTTTTCCTTTTACCTTAAGTGTAGGGCAATCTCTCATTTTATGACTCTTACTCCCACATCCAAAGCATCTATCCGTACCGGCAAGACACTTTCCCAAATGTTGCTTTCCACAAGTAGCACACCTTGGCCTCTAAAAATTAGAACCACCTCCATTCCCTCGTTGAGGTTTAGGGTTAGATACCCTATCATTGTTGACCATTGAAGAATCTTTGTTAAAGAACCTCTTGTTAGACCTAGATTGGTTTTGTTCATCCGGCCTAGCCCTCTTCATATCTCTATTCATCTTCCTAAGCTTCGTCTCCTCAAGTTGTTGAGCATAAACCATAAGGCTAGAGATATCCATGTCATGATGGAGCATGGCCGTACGACACTCTTCTTCAACCAAACCGGAAACCCCCATCACAAACTTATTCATTCTAGCCCTAGAATTTGCTACCAAGGTAGGAGCATACTTAGAGAGTTGGGTAAACTTGAGAGAGTATTCTGTCACACTCATATTCTTTTGACGTAGGTTCATGAAATCAACCAACGTTTTCTCCCTCAACTCTAAGGGGAAAAACCTATCAAGAAAGGTCATCTTAAAGATTTCACAATCTATTGGGTCAGCCCCTATGGGTCTCTTATCCCTCCATTGCTCAAACCACACTTAAGCTACATCCTTGAGTTGGTAGGATGCAAATTATGCCTTCTCCCTAGGAGTCACTCCTATTGCATCCACAATCTTAAACACCTCATCTATAAAGTTTTGTGGGACCTCCCCTACCTTAGAACCAAAGAAGGTAGGAGGGTTCATCCTTTTGAAATCCCTTAACCTTGAGGCCACGGTACTCTCAGTAGCATTCACCCTAGGCCTCACATCTCTATTTGCTTGAGTAGTCATTAGACGGGCCAGGGAAAGAAAAGNCACCAATACGCAAGAGGAACTACTATGTCTCTTTAGCCAATCTTAGACAGGAACTTAAAACTTACTAAGGGACACGACCCTTCACAAATGAAATGAAACTTAAGTGTCTATTACAATTACTACGAAACTTCTAAACATAGTCCTCGAATCATGAGGACATACCAAAGACTTGGAAGAGTTAAGCAATCCAAGCAACTCTAAACCACAATCTCCTCCTAGTTACCGCAACCTACACTTGTAGTAAAATAAAAGAAAGGGGTTAGTACAACACACGCACTAAGTATGAGAATATGCAAAACATTCTAAAAAGGATATTTGTTTGGAAGTTATGCTTTCATGACATTTTAATAAAATCGCATGAACATCAACATAATCGGCACCTTACAAGTCACAACCAATAATACATAGTCATACGCTTCACAATACCTTATAAACATACATATCCCATTTACCTTTACCTTGTTGCCTTAGACATCCACCTTAAGTAACCCTTAGCAATACCTTTGTGCAATGTATGGGCAACGTCCCATACCATCACCCACACTAAGGCAACACCTTAAGGTCACACAAACTACATTTACCATGCGTACCTCAACCTTCACCAATTAATCACATAAGACATATAAGCACATAAGCCAACAAGTCTCTTCATAAAACTAGACCACTCATTAAATGTCATCCCATGACTCACCTAAGTGACTTACCATCATTTGTTCCCTTATCCTTGTTAACATGAAGCATATAGAAATGGTTCCTCTTAGGAGCATTTGGATCCGGGCCATCATGAGCAATTTGATTGATCTCTTTCCCTTTTACCTTAAGTGTAGGGTAATTTCTCATCTTATGACCCTTACTCCCACATCCAAAGCATCCATCCGTACCGAGAAGACACTTGCCCAAATGTTGCTTTCCACAAGTAGCACACCTAGGCCTCTCAAAAGTAGAACAACCTTCATTCCCTATTTGACGTTTAGGGTTAGACACCATATCAATGTTGACCATTGAAAAATCTTGGTTATAGAACCTCTTCTTAGACCTATATTGGTTTTGTTCATCCGGCCTAGCCCTCTTCATATCTCTATTCATCTTCCTAAGCTTCGTCTCCTCAAGTTGTTTAGCATAAAACGTAAGCCTAGAGATATCCATGTCATGATGGAGCATGGCCGTACGACACTCTTCTTCAACCAAACCGGAAATCCCCATCACAAATTTATTCATTTTAGCCCTAGAATTTACTACCAAGGTAGGAGCATAGTTAGAGAGTTGGGTAAACTTGAAAGAGTATTCCTTCACACTCATATTCCCTTGACGTAGGTTCATCAGCTCAACCAACTTTAGCTCCCTCAACTCTAAGTGGAAAAACCTATCAAGAACGGCCGTGTTAAACACTTCCCAATCTATTGGGTCAGCCCCTATGGGTCTCTCATCCCTCCATTGATCAAACCACACTTGCGCTACATCCTTGAGTTGGTAGGAAGACAACTCCACCTTCTCCTTAGGAGTTACTCCCATTGCATGCACAATCTTAAACACCTCATCTATAATGTTTTGTGGGTCGTCCTCTACCATAGAACCAAAGAAGGTAGGAGGGTTCATCCTTCTGAAATCCCTTAACCTAGAGGCCACGGTACTCTCGATAAAATTCACCCTATGCTTCACATCTCAATTTGCTTGAGTAGTCATGGCACGGGCCAGGGAGAGAAAAGCCTCTCTAATCTCCCCGTTAGTCATATCCGGGGGAACCAATGGAACCACATTCTATTGCCCATCAAAAGGAGCTTGGCCTCCTTGCACTCCATGGGGAGGAACTCCCCCATCATCTACCTCTTCTTCCGCTCTCCTCCGGTTAGCCCTCGTATTCATTTCCTATAAACACAAGAGACGGATTAGGAAAAGGACACTTATAGACCAAACTCTAAGGCACGACATCAAGAATAATGAAAGAAAGTGAAACTTCTATCGTCCTCTAGCCTCTCGCTCATAGATGTGTCGCGACTTACACCGATGAACAAGACTCTACTTGACGGGTCTTTCAAGACATTGAACCTAAATGTATTCTTTTAAAATCTTATTCTCTGATTCAAAGTTTGTAACGACCCGAGAGCACCCCATAGTCGTTACATGCGTATTCGACCTCTATGATGTCTTATATAAGCCTTAGCATTCATTCATCGCATAGATCATAAAAAATCACTAAGAATTTAAAATTTTTATTCAATAAAACCATAAGACTTCAAGAGTCATCAACATTTGAGAAAACCAATACGCAAGCGGAAATACTAAGTCTCCTTAGCCAATCGTAGACAAGAACTTAAAACGTATTAAGGGACACGACCCTTTACAAATGAAATGAAACTTAAGTGTCTATTACAATGACTAAGAAACTTCTAAACGTAGTCCTCAAATGTTGAGGACATACCGAAGACTTGGAAGAGAGAAGCAATCCAAGCAACTCCAAAGCACAATCTCCCACTAGTTACCGCAATCTACACTTGTAGTAAAATAAAAGAAAGGGGTTAGTACAACACACGTACTAAGTAAAAGAATATGCAAAACATGCTAAAAAGGATATTTGTTTGGAAGTTATGCTTTCATGCCATTTTAATAAAATCTCATGAACATCAACATAATGGGCACCTTACAAGTCACAACCAATAATACAAAGTCATATGCTTCACAAAACCTCATAAAAAGAGATAACCCATTTACCTTTACCTTCTTGCCTTGGACCTCCACCTTAAGAAACCCTTAAGCAATACCTCTGTGCAATGTATGGGCAACGTCCCATACCATCACCAACACTAAGGCACCACCTTAAGGTCACACAAAGTGCACTTACCATGCGTACCTCAACCTTCACCAATTAATCACATAAGACATATAAGCACATAAGCCAACAAGACTCTTCATAAAACTATAAAACTCATCAAAATGTCATCCTAAGACTCACCTAAGTAAGACATGGTGAGGCAGCCCATACTACCTCTCCATACCACACCCAAGTGAGCCTTAAGACTACACAAGACAAGCTCCATTCACATGCTAACATAAATCATTCTTTCAACTTATTGCATTTAGACACTTCATTCACTAATGACATAAGATCATCACATACATTCAATTCAACATAAGCACTTACATTCACATTAGAATGCTCAAAGACCAACACTTTCATTAATTAGCCCAAAAAGACTCATTCATTCATTATCATTACTAAGACACACCAACATCTCCCATAAATATCTACTTGTGCAATATCTAGATGATGTCCCATGCCCCCACCTTTCCTATGTAGTAAATCCTTAAGAGACCCTAGTTCATTCATTTATTACTATGGGGGAAGAGCCTTGATCGACATAGACCATGGAGCTTGACTTAGAATCCCGGTAATACCCTTACCGGATGAGGGATCCCCACTTGCCTAAGGTAGGGTCATTCTTTTACCCTTTACGTGGTAGAGACCACTTGCTAGACCTATGTGGGCACATAGTTAAGCGACAGAAGGATTGCTTCTAAGTACCCACATCCCAACTAACGAAGGGGCACCCATTTTAAGGGTTGGTACTAAATACTCACATTTCAACTAACGAATGAGTATCCACCCATCTTCATATCATCTCGGTGCTAGAAATAACTCCCCCTAAGAGTTTGGACGTTCATTTCATTTAGGGATAAGGAATGCTACTAAGTACTCTCATCTCAACTCACGAAGGAAAACCCATCCTAGCCCAACATTCATTCATTTAGGAATAAAGATTGCTACTAAGTACTCTCATCTCATATCACGAAGGAGCACCCATCCTAGCCCAACATTCATTAAGGAAGCTCTTGGATTCAAAGATGAGAAAACTGTTCACCTAGGAACCCCATTCATTTAAAAGGAGTACTTTATGCGACTATCCTTACAATATACCCAAATTTTATTCATTAGCATTAACTCCCATTCTTTTCATTCATTTATTCATTCTTCACTTGGTATGACAATAGGTAAACATAGTCTACCTTAACCTCACCTTCATCATAAGTCAATCAAAGAAGACAACAACCAAGCATAACACATAAAGTCTCTACACAAGGTCACCTTTCATATTCTTAGAACATACACAAATTCACATCATATCACATTACCTTCACATAGTCAACATTACTCAAAACAGCAATTATCCATCTTTGTCTACAAGGCAATGATCAGAGCATGTTTATAAAATGAACACCTCACTTTCAAAGGGATCAAACCTCACAATTCTAACATCTACTACATATATATATATATATATAATACTACAATCAAATAATTTATTCATAACTTCATCATCATCATAAACCTTAGGTCACAATTGCCCATTCAAGGCCAACATCCAATATAACACAATTGACCATCAATTCCTCATAATTCAATATAGAACAATACATAAATCAATATCCCATAAGAATCTACACATTAATATCACATTATTAGCTCATAATCAATAGACCCACTTTAGACCCAAAATTAGGGTTTCAAGATAAGCAAGGGTACACGGAGGTTTTAACCTTAAAACCATCAATATTAACATAAAACATCATTTGAAATACTTTCATGCAAGAACCCAGGATTTGAATTGAAATTGGGGTTTTTTAGTGTTTTTGAAAAACATTGAAATCACTTTGATTTGGCTCTTTGATTGAAAGGAGAATCAAAGATAAAATCCCCATACCTTTATGATTAATTTCCTAGGAATTTGAAGGAGAAATCAGTAGGAACCCATCCCCTTGCTTGAAGCTTCAAAGATGTCTTCCATGGAGTTCTAGAGAGAGTTTATTTGAGAGGGAAGGTTCAATTGGAATAATGAGGTCCAACTCTAGGTTTTGGGGGGTTTATCCACTTAAAATGTCCTGAAATATGTAGAATAACCAATTATAATATTCCCCAAAGTACCCAAACTACCCCTCACTTAGTTGGACCTTTTAAACAAGTCAAACTTGAGTTTTATTTTCGCAGATTTCGTCGAGAAACAAGTTCACGACGCGGAGGTGTTCCCACAAGTTTTTGGAAATTAAATTTTGAAATAGAGGAGTCCGCGACACGTCTGCGACGCGGACCTAACATTTGTCCGTTGGTGGAGCTAGTCCACGATGCGGACATGCTCCCTCCAAGAACATTCTCATGTTTCTTTCTAAAAATAAACTAGGGGTTCGACAAACCTACCTTTAATGCCGATTAATCAAGACTGAAATGTTAGGCGGCAAAGTAATCTCAATTCGAGCACAAATAAATGACTAAAATACTAATAGAAATGCAAAAGTATATAAACTAAGGTGCAGGTGTGAGTTGTGAAGATTTTCAGTGAAGAAAAGTGAGGAATTTGAAAATTTAAACCTTAGGCCTTTTAAAAACCGTCAAGTTCTCGCCCATTCGGTGACAAGTTTTGCTCGCCGACCCACTCGGCGACACACCGAATGGTCACTTACCTCGCTGAGTTTTACAGGACTTTTAGTTGTTGTGAGGATCCACTCGATGGATTACATCGCGATCACCGACCTGATCGGCTATTCTTAAATGAATACTTGGGCTTGCCGAGTTTTCTAGACTCCACTTTATATTTGTCTTGAGTACAACGACAGCCTAGGTCTGAGTTACCGATCTCTTCGGCAATGTGTCGACTGGACCTTAAGCTCTCCAACCTGCACTTTTCACACACTTTCCACACTTTGACCTGCACAAACAACACACTGTTATTTCTTAAAGAAAGAATAAAGCAGTAAGGGGTCTTGGGTTCACTACAAGAAAGTTGAGATACGACGACATTATATAAATGTTGTATTCAACTGTTTAAATGTCATAAATCAATTTACCAACATTTAATTTACATTTGAATCAAATGTCGTTTATTTCAGTGTCAGGAAATTTCCGACATTTACCTAAATGTCGTTAATCATTTATGACATTTATTTTCTGACATTTAGGTAAATGTCAATATGAAATTTATGACATTTTGATAAATGTCAACAATAATTTTACGACATTCATTTTGCAACATTAAGGTAAATGTTGATAGTAAATATATGACATTTATTTTGTGACATTTAGAGAAATGTCAATTAGGAATTTATGACATTTATTTTCTGCATTTCGGTAAATGTGGATAAGAAATCTCCGACATTTACTAAACATCACTTTAAATTTCTAACATTTAGATTAATGTTGATAAAAGTTTCTTTATGACATTTACTTTGGGCTTATATAAAATGTCACAATAAAGTTTTGACATTTTAACCAATGTCAGCAAATAAAATGTTAAATGTCGTAAAAATTAGTGACATTTATATAATATTTTGCAAATTTTCTTTAAATTTTTCTTTATTTAGATTAGTAGCAGCACCAAATTTTTTAAAATATCAATACTAAAGCTCTCTATAATTTTTATTCTGACACAAACTTAAATTATACATAAATCAAATGAATTTTAATAATATAATCAAATAGCAAAGTCGCAATATAGTAAGTGTCATGTAAAAGTTAAATGATCTCAAAGTAAATAATGTGTTCTATCTCAAGTAAAATTGAAATCTAACTAGATGCTAATTATTTCAAAACCACCTGTATTTCACATTTTATCAACTCCTAATTGGATTAGATCTCTTAATTTCTTGAATAAAATATGAAATAGCTTTGTAAAATCATCAATCCACAGGTCAAGCAACTTGTTGCTAGTAATTGATCACCTCAATCGTTCCCCTTCAAAAATTCTGTACAAAAAAATTCACACAAAAAAAAGAATTATGAATAAATGAAATTATTTCCTTTTTAACCAGAACAAATTGTGAATTAAAAATAATAATTTTCTCTACAACAAACGATCGAAGAATCAATGAAATAACAATAATTATAGATGTTTCTCCAAAAAATGTTGTCTTGTAATTTTTTCCAACTTACCCACTTCTTTTTTCCTTGGCCAACTACACTTCTTCCAGTCTTCCAGACTGTGTTTTCCTGTGAAGAAACATTAGATTGTTTAATTTAATAGTTTACAAAATTCAAAACTTAACAAATCTGTTAAGATAGGTAAACGGCTAAATAAATGTTATCCCTTATAGTGCTATCTTATAAAATAAATTAGATTTAGTTACTCTCAAGTATTGCAAGCATTGTAAGAAGCTAGGACACTCAATGATAAATTGTAGAATTTTGGAGAAAATAAAAGTTAATGAGGAAAAGGAGGCAGATGCAAAAGGATTTGAATCTTGTTGTGGGCATGAATTTCAGAAACGAGTTTAACTATCCACTTACACAAGCTAAAGCCTCGGATGAAACAAATTCTCATGTCAAGTGTATAACACAACATACAAAATAGTTACTTTACTGATGAGGAATCTCATCACGATATCGAAAATACAAGTTAAACAAAATCTAATAAAGGTACTCCACCTTCCTAATGTTTTTGTGACACGGGAATTGTGACAGAAAACGTAGAAACATGGCCTCCACTTCTACTAACGGTAGAGGTAAGAAAGATCCTCCACCTTCCTAATGTTTTAATAAATAATACAATCTTCTGGAACATAAGGGGGATCAGAACAAAAAACGCCTATCACAGACTAAAAGGGTTGATTATCAAACACCAAACAAACTCTGTTGAAATATTTGAACCTTTTATGTTAAAAGAAAAAATAGAGGGGTTTTCAACAGTGTCTTTCTAATAATAATGGGCAAATATGGTGCTTTTGGAATTTTAACAGCCAAACCAGTATAGTTGCTAATGAAAACAAAATTATTACCCTAAATGTGAACAATGGTGTGGGTTATAAGATTTCTTGTATGTGCAATCTATGCCAAATGTGAATATGCTGAAAGTAGTGAACTGTGGAGCATCTTGACAAATCAAAGTCTTATGATTGATGCTCCTTGGTGTGCAGGAGGGGACTTCAATGTGATTTCTGACACTGAAGCAAAACTTGGTGGTAAGCCTCAAAGAAAGTATAAGATCAGCCTTGATTTTATTTGTAGTAGGAATCTTGTGGTCTTATTGATATTGGTTTTTTGAAGCTCTAAATGCACCTGATGTAACAACAGAAGACTAGGTAACAGAATTTGGAAGAGAATCAGTAGAATCTTCCTTAATGATTCTTGGATTAAGAGCTTACAAAACAACTTAATTAGTTAGACACTTGGCAAGGATATGCTCCGATCATAGGCCCCTACTCCTGAAATGTCACAACATTCAACAATCCTTCATCAAATATTTTAAGTTTCTGAATTTTTGGGTTACTCATCCTTGGTTTTATGATATTGTTTAGGACACCTGAAATACTAAGATTTCTAGAAACTCCATGTGGATACTTCATTCTCAAAAGCTTACCAGTATGTTATAGGAGATATTGATGATCATATGGCTGATTGGGAACAAAATAGTTTCCAAAAGCTTACTAGTAGACTCAATCCTCTTTTAAACAAGCTCATTTCCAACAACCAAAGTGATTTTGTTCAGTGTTACTTTTAGATGCAATTATACAAATAAATTCTAGAAACAGAGATGTTACTTCTGATGATGAACATGATTTGGTGGTCCAAGTTCAGTCAACAAGTGATGGCCAAAGGGATCAGTTGGCTACGGTTTCGGCTAAGTCGGGTGAAAATGTAGGTGAAACGCGCTAGGTTGACTGATGCTAGTGTAATTAATCAAGATTTAGTTATGGGGGGTCTATCAAAAATTATGTGGAACAAGTACAATAATCTAACAATGTGGCTGAAGTGAAATTGGTACAGAATTCAAATTGGACTTTGGTGACAAAATAAACTCTCCAGATGTTAGAATGGGTTCACCAATTCGTAAGATAATGCAGCAAACTATAGGCCGTCAAATTAAAAACTCAACTGCTCGAGCAACAGTTCAAAAAGAGGTTTCGTATCTCAACAATTGTGATGCTCTTTTGGATAATCTAGTGTATGAGATCAACCTAACAACTTCTAAAATGGTTATCGCTAATCAGGAAGTAATTAACAAATTGAGGAAGAGGAAGTGAGGTTCACTTCTCACCATATGCATAGCATATTGAACCCTGCAGCTCCTATTTTTGTTCCTAGAAGTGTTAAATCAGTAAGCCCTGTGCAAAGTTTGTTATAAAAAAACTAAGAAACAGAGTACCGGTCACTTAACTAATAAATCAATTATCATTAGAAACTTATCTATGGAATCCATTGGCAATTTAAACTTTTTATTGTTAGTGAGAGTTGAGTGAATAATAAATTGAAAGGAGGTTCATGGCCAAGGGGAAATATGTTCGAGTAACAGTGATTATGGAATGTACTAGTTGTGTCCAGCTGCTCTTTGAAGGAAAATTTCTAAGGCATCCATGTGACATATTTTTGAACCAATTTTTTTTATCACAAAAGCACAGTCCACTCAGGGAAACACTCATTAAGGACAGAAGAAAAAATCTACAATCGTATCCAAGAGGAAGTTAATATCGGGTAAGAAATCAATAAAACAGTAAAGCAAAGGAATAAGGATGGACAAATTTCAAAAGTTGAAGCACAAAAACAATGGAATATTGTTTTGTAGGCTTCAACGACTACTAGAAATCATCCCCCGTTAAGCAGCGGACACAAATCATGGGCAGATATAGTAGAAGATTGCAACAGTTAGGATATACGGTCACACACACTAAAAAAGGATCAGTTTGGGGCATGGATACAAGCAGAGAATCGTTTGGCTTCTGCAAATTATCAAAGACATGAAGTAGTACATAGTACTGAGGGGCATAATCTGATGAAAAATAAAAATTCCAAGTTAATTGAGGGGAAAAGAGATGTAGGAAGTAGAAAAAGATTGATACACATACAAGGAGTGGACTCGAATAATACACACATGGGTATAAAGAAAGATAATGCCCATATATTATGTCAAAAATGAATGCAAAGAAACTGCAGGTCTTAAGGAAAATGAGGAGGATTCCTTGCACAGAAAAGAATCAAACCAATTGCAGCCTATATATGGAGATAGAACCTTATGAATCAGAAGGGGGAACTTTTGTTGCTAATAAGACCCAAATTTTGGATATTGATTAGGGGGAGGAGGATAAGTGCTCAAAACTACCACTTGATAAGATGCTGCCCAGATGAATACAAAGGACCTGACAAAAAATATTAACCAGGGTATCATAATAGCTAATCAAATCGAAGGTCATAAAGGAATCAATACCATACAAGCTGGAACAAAAAATCAGGTATGTATTTCTGCTTTTGAGGCTTATTCTGAGTGCTTATCTCAGTCGTTAGCATTTGAACATTGTAATGAAAATAATAAGTTTAAGAAACTAAGGAATGACAATCAGAATGAAAGGAAAAAAAGGATAAACTAGAAACAATGCATCTTCACTCTCCAATTATGATGTTCTTAAGTGAAACAAAAAATAGAGAAAAAACGGTTAAGAGGGTACAAAGACAAGTAAATATGGTGCACGCTATAACTGTGGAGCCGATGGGATTATTAGGAGGACTAGCTTTATTTTGGAATGATACTATCCAGGTATGTGAATCACATTCTTCTCCTTTTTATATCGCAACTTTGATACAAGATGGCTTAGCTGATTCCAAATATTGGTGTATATTTGTGTATCTAAGTACAAATAGAGTCACTCGTATATATGAGATGCAAGAATTAGTGAAAAAATGCATAGATTGGGGTGCTTTGTGGGTCATAAAGTGTATACACTGTTGATGTTGCAATCAATTGCTTGCATTTCACATAAGTCAGGTACCAATACTTTATCAAGCTATTGTAGTATAATTATGCAAAGATATAATCAAAACAAAGCTACAACTCACCTTTTTCGGGTCAACAACTGAAACGGGCGATAATGATTGTTGGCGATCTTCAATAGATTTATTAGAAACCTATCACAAAAGAGACAAAATATTATATTTAAAAAAACCAAATAGCAATACTTTCTAAAATGAATATTTTGTGAACACATTTATTTACCTGCTCATTACTAAATGATTTTCTATTTGAGCCAAGAGTAATACCCAAAGAATCTACATATGCTAGTATCCCTGCTTTTACTTTATCATCTATTTTTTCTTCCATACTCATATTTGCTTCAGATAATTTTTTCTTCATCATTTCCATATCTTCCTCTGCTTTCGATAACTTCTTATCCATCACTTCAATTTCTTCTTTCGCTTCAAATAACTTTTCCTCCATCTCAATTTTCAGAGTAGAGGTTACGTTTTGAACTTCTATCTCAACTCTTTTATCAAAATCTCTTTGCTCATTTTGGGATCGCTTGTATAACGAGCCATAAACAAAACTTGGAGCTGCTCCTTTTCCTAGAGTTCGGACATTTCCATGAGTGTCTGGCCCCATTAATTGTGAGTACACATCATTTGGAGCACTTCCAGGTACATATAACTCAGGGTATACCTCAGCAAGATCATTCATTTCTTTCTTGATAAAAGAAAAATAAAGCAAGATATAGTTGATAAAATATTGATGGAATAAAGTATTGTACATTTATAAAGAATGAGAATTTACCATAACTTCACTGGCTTTTTCATTTATTGGTTCATTGTTCTTTTTCGTATGTGTTTTTTTGAACACATCGATACGAGTTGGTTTTACACCCTTCTCCTTTGTCATCTGTTTGAATTGTAAGAGATTGAAACAGAAATATTTTTAAAACGTGCATTAGTATATAATTATAGAAAGTAAATAATGATTATGTTATACATTATCTATAATTTGAGAATAACTCTTTCTTCCTGATGTGTGTGGCATAGTCAACTTCGTCCGACTTTCTTTGTTCCTCTCACTCTTTTTCTGAAAATGTTAGATATAACTCTACCCATTAGAGAATAGTCTAAACTCCATGTCATATCAGAAGATGATTGATGATGAGAGAATACCTTTGCATCAGTTGAGCTCCAATAATGTACTAGTGCACGCCATTGATCTTCTTCAACCCTATTTGGACGATTAGCTAAGCGTTCAACATCATTGGTGTATGAGTCATAACCACTGCTTTTTGCTTCATGCTTCCATTCTCTCCATTTAGATCCAATTGACATCATCAAAATACGCTTCATATCCTCAGTTGCATTAGTATTTTCCTACAAGCATCAATATATAACATATTTATATTAGAATATTACAAAAATAATAAATATCTTAATATCTTTTTTCTTTTTCTAGGAACCTTTATATCTGTCCATATCTTGTTCTTATAGAGACTAGGCAGAAGCCTCCAATCTTTATGATTTAATGGAGCTAAAATGCCATTTCGTGCTAAGACGCCAAGTTTTGAACTCAATCTACATCATTCTGGCCCAATAGGTTGGCCAAGATCATTCAACTCAACGTGTAAAATGCCACCATCTTTTCCCCATCCCGAGTGCATCATAGTGGGACACCTAGATCGCTTAGACTGCTCCCCGTTCTCACTAAAATCTGTGAGTAATTGAAGATAAAAAAGAAAAAAAAAATTAGTATTTATAAGAATGAGTTATCCAATACTTTGTACTACAAAAGGAAGAAAAGATATTAGGGATATTTGATACCTGGAAGATTTTCTAAATTATGTGAATCATTTCTTGAGATGTTATCAGGATGCACTTCTTTTTCATTTCGTGGCCAATTTTGAGGTGGTTGGGGCATTGATGCACTTCCCATTTGTTGTTCTTGTTGCTCCAGAGAGTTATATAAAATCTCACCTTGAATAGAATTTCTTTGTCTTTTTCTTCCCATTTCAATAAAATTTGCTCAAGAGCTATGATACCTGCAAATTGAAAAATATTTTCTACAGTCCAAAAGTACAAAAATAATATCTAACTATCAAGTTAAATAATAAGACACATAAGCATATGAATAACAAAACACATAACCATACGAGATTTTAACAACTGAATGACATAGTAAAAAACGCAAAAATTTATATTGTTCAATAACAATCTAAATTAAAATAATCATAATAACATAATAGTAATAAAAATTAAGATGTATCATCATCTTCATCAAATGCTTCATTACATTCCAAAGTTTGTGGGTCGATCTCTATTCCTGGTACTCCATGTCTAACCCATTCAATATCGTCTTCACTTTCAAATGTAGTGTCATCCAATTGTTGCTCAGGCCACAATTCCATATGGCCTTCCTTATGCTCAATTGATGGTGTATCTTCACCTAAATCATAAAATCCTCTTGGCTTAAATTTAACAACAATTTGCCACTCATTTTCCATTGGATGATCGACATAAAAAACTTGTTGAGCTTGAGAAGCAAAGATGAAAGGTTCATTTGATAAATGTTGTTTTGTGTAGAGTAGATGATTAAAATTCACAAGAGTAAATCCATAATCATCTTTCTCAATAAGCCCTTTATTGTTGTTCACCCATTTACAGGTAAATAATACAAACTTGGCCTTCTTGGTGTACCACAACTCAATTATGTCTGTGAGGATCCCATAAAAAGAAACATCTGCCAATATGGGATTTTTATCTCTTGCACTCGCATAACTTTGAGTGGTAGCTTTTACCATTATACCACTATTTTGAGTTTTTCTCTTGGAATCACGAGATTTTGTTAAGTATCTAACTCCATTACATATATATCCCGTCATCCTTTTTGCTTGCTTTGATGGGCCAACAACTAAATGTTGAATATCTTGAGGTATTTGTTCACCAGCCAAATGCATCTTCTCAACCTACCATTTAAAAGTATAGTTAAAATTTGATTTTTTTATTATAGCTATAGTAATGCATATATGATGATATTTTAGTTTGTTCATAGTTACATGATTTCTAAGCCATGTTTGAAATTTTTCATTCTGAATCCGATCCACATCATGTCTTGATAGACGAGGATTTCCCTTCTTGATTTCTTTTATATGCTCTCTGCAAAAGTAAGATACATTTATACTTAATATAAGCACTTGTCGATTCTATTACTTAATAATTAATTACTAAGCATGATTAATGATTTAATACTTACTCACGATATGGAGTTGTGGAGGCAGAATTAAATAAAACATGTCTGTGTGCTTGAGCATGTGTAATGTCATCAAGAATAAATCCTTTCTCTTTACTTGATCGACGACCCTCCAGATCAATTGTTTCATTAGACAAAGTATTATTTCTTAATGGTCGATTAGACTTTGTCTCCACATCATCTAAGTATCTTGAGCAGAATGTCATGATCTCTTGTATCCATTGTCCCTCTGCAATGCAACCTTCTGGATGACTTCTACTTCTTACAAAGTTTTTAAGACTAAGCAAGAACCTAAAGCAGAATATTAAAAGAATTTCAATACAATTCTTTATAATCAAAATAAAAATTATAAAATGATACCTTTCAATTGCCCACATTGAACGATATTGGGATGGTCCACCCAACATTACTTCTTCAGCTAAATGGATAACTAGATGCTCCATGATGTCAAAAAAAGATGGAGGAAATATTCTCTCCAAATGACAAAAAGTTATTGCAACTCGATCTTGGAGCTTTTCTAATTCACCTATCTTCATAACTGTTGAAGAAATGCCCCTAAAAAAATTGCTTAACTCAATTAATGGCTTAAGTACATTAACTGGCACAAGATTCCTCAAGGCTATAGGAAGGAGTTGTTGCATTAAAACATGACAGTCATGACTCTTCAATCCATGCATAGTGCGTCGTTTAAGATCAACACAATTTGATATATTTGAAGAATAACCATCTGGAACTTTCACATCTCTTAAAACTTGTAAAAGCATGTCTTTTTGTTTGTTACTCTATGTGAAACATGTAGGTGGTAGATAATATTTCCCGTTAACTTTTTTCTTAGGATGCAAAGCTTTTCGGATCCTCATCTCTTGTAAATCCAAACGAGACTTCAAATTGTCTTTTCCTTTGCCATCAACATTCAATAATGTCCAGAATATGTTGTCAAAAACATTCTTCTCAATATGCATTGTGTCAAGATTACGACGCATCATATTGTCTTTCCAGTATTCCAACTCAAAAAATATGCTCCTTTTGTTCCATATATTTTCCAACACATTACCAACATCATCAACATCCCCCCATTTCCTTTTACGAGACTTGGCCAATGGATCTTTTCCAAATTTATTTCTAATATTCTTCGTTTGCTTAAGAATCTCAATTCCTGACACTCGTTTAGGTGCTACCTCCAATTCTGCAAGGCCATCAAACGTAACTTTATCTTTTCAAAACTTGTGACCATGAGGTAACCATCGTCTATGAGACATAAAACAATACTTCTGTCCATTTTTCAATCTTCTAAACTTAGTCTTGGTAAGACAACAAGGACAAGCATATCTTGTTTTCACGCCATATCCTGATAAGTTACCTAATGCAGGAAAATCACTGATTGTCCAAAGTAATGATGCACGCATTTGAAACATGTGATTATTTGATGCATCATAAGTGGAAACACCAATCCATAATTCTTTTAACTCATCAACTAAGGGTCTTAGATAGACATCAATGTCATTACCTGGAGCACGAGGGCCATCAATAATCATTGATAATATCATATATGGTTGTTTCATGCACAACCATAGTGGCAAGTTATAAGGAATCAAGATGACCGGCCATGTGCTATGTGAGATAGACATAGACTTGAATGGACTAAAGCCATCTGAAGCCAGTCCAAGTCTAACATTCCGAAGATCTTGAGCGAAATCAACATGTGTTTCATCAAAATTCCTCCAAGCAATACTGTCAGCAGGATGTCGCATTACCCCATCTTTAGTGTGACCTTCTGCATGCCATCTCATTTCGGTAGATGTTTTAGTCGACATAAATAGTCTTTGAAGTCGTGGTATCAATGGAAAATATCTAAACACTTTTGCTGGAATGTTTGAACTTTTTGAACTATTGTCTATTGATTCACCTTTAAATTATTTGTATCTTGGAGCTTTACAGATCTTACAATTTATTTGATCTTCTGTCTCATTCCAATAAATCATACAATCATTTGGACATGCATGTATTTTTTTGTACTCAAGCCCTAAATCTTTAATAATTTTTTTTGAATCATTAAAGGACTTGGGTAATGTTTCACCTTTAGGAAGCACATCTTTTAACAACTCTAGCAACATTGAAAATGAATTGTTACTCCACCCATTCAGACACTTCAAATGTAAAAGACGAGCAAGAAATGAAAGTATAGAATACTTGCTTCCCGGGTATAACTCCTGTTCAACTTCTTTCAATAGTTTAAAAAATTCTCCAGTCTTCTTATCAAACCCCCTATTATGTTGGTTTGAACTACCCAATCCATCAGTCCCACTAGTGTCCATATCAACAAAGCTACATGTAGGAGGAATTCCAAATGCTTCATGTAACATGTCTTGCATTTCATCACCTTTATCTAATTGATCCACACATATTGGTGAAGATGATTTCTCACCATGAAAAATCCAACTAGTGTAACTAGTTAGAAATCCATCAACCACAATATGTTCAACAATCAAATCTTTTCGAACAAATTTCATATTACGACACTTTCGACATGGACACAAAATTTCAGAGGCATTAGGCCTATCTAATGAAGCAAAATGAAGAAATTTATTTGTTCCATTCTCATATAAAGGATCAAGCCTATTCTTTATATTTATCCAACTCTTATCCATTAAGAGTATAACCTGTACCTATAGGAAACAAAAATCAAATAAAAAAAATAGACATTCAAAATCAACTAACAATATTAATAAAATAAATAAACGAAAGTGATCCTAATTATAAGCAGTAATCATAATACAATGATCATGATGGAGTGAATTTTTATGAAGATTATGCTTCTGTTTATATTTATTTTTCATATATTTACTCAAAATTGTAGAAAAATTATCTCAAGTTGGTCATTTGATAATCATTTGTAGTTTTATATCACTGATTAGTTCATATAAATTGGTCTTCTAAAAATAAGCTAACCAACCACATAGTAGGACTATGGTAACCATTCATGATTTATTAAAGGAGGGTGTATCGCTGATAATATTAATTTGATTCAAGAGATGGTCCAAAATATGAAACCACAATATGAAAGGTAGAAATCCTAGTAACAATGAGATATTAAAACTTAACACAACCGAAGATTAAGATAGATGTTTAGTGGGAATGTTTCTGTGTTGTTTTAAGGCATATGGGGTTCAATGATATTTTGATTCAGATGATTGGGAGAATCATAAGCAATAACTGATACTCCATTTAAATGGTTGGTGTTCAGCATGACACTATTTTCCCCTGTTTAGGTGACCCTCTCTCTGTAATAATGATGATTGATATACTTAATATGTATGAAAAGATTTCAGGTCAACTGATAAATAAGAATAAATTTGATTTCATGGTCTATCCTAAAGCCTCAATTCACATAAAAAAATGTTTTAAATCTATTACTTGCTTCTCTCATACCAGATCCCTCTGAAGTACATAGAAAGTCCTATCTCTCAAGTCAAAAACAAAAAATGTCATTTTACTGATCTAGTGATTAATAAAGTGGCTAAGAAAGTTACTTCTTGGCAAAAAAACACTAACTCTTACCGCTGGTGGTAAATCTGTTATGCTCAATTCTGTTCTGACCTCTATCGCTCTTCATATTTTCTCTGTGATACAACCTACTGAAGGCACCTTTAAACAAATTGATAGTCTCATGGCTATCTCTTTTTGGGTTGAAGCTGATTGGAGGAAGAAACGCCATTGGATAGCATGGGATTATCTATGTTACCCCTACATACTCAGAGGGGGGAATTTGAATGAGGCAAATCCAAAGTTTTTGTGACTCATTTTCGGTGAAGAACTGGTGGAACATTAGAACTAACAACTTACTTCTCAGAGAATTCCTCAAAACCAAATACTACAAAAGATAACATCACGTGGCTAGAAAAGGAACTAATAATCAATCCCATACATGGAGAAGACTAATAAAAATCAAAGAACTTTTTGAACCGAATATCTTATGGAGTATTGGAGAGGGCAACTGTTCTTCTAGTGGAATAACTGGAGTTTCAAGCAACATTCAGCAAATACTTCAAATGCATAATGAACAAAATATTCAAAAAAAAAACACAATTAGCCAAACGAAGTTGATTGGACTATCCAAGAATGTTGCTGAATCCACTAAAATGCATAATTTTAAGACCACAAGTGATGAAACAAAATAGAACAGATTCAAACTAAAGCATAAGAGCATAAGTTAAAATCCAAAAGTCTATAGTGTCAAAAAAAAAAAAACACATACTCTTACAGATTCGGAAGTCAAGATCTACCAAATCGAAAGAAAATACAAAACACACAAATTATTAGATCCTATAGAAGTTTTAAAAAAATGAACCACCAAACTTGAAGAAAAAGAACATTGAAAACACATTGAAATTGAAGCTTAAGAGCACAAGTTAAAATCCAAATGGCTATAGAATCCACTTAAGCACATATCTGTACACATATCTATACATACTCATATGTCAAAATCTACCAAAATTGAAAGAAATATACAAACCACAAAAATGGTTAGATACTACAGAAAGGAAAAAAGCACAAAATTTGAAGAAAAATGACACTGAAAACACATTAAGAACTGAAGCATAAGAGCAGCACAAGTTAAAATCCAAATGACAATTGAATCCACTAAAGCACAAACCTTTTTTTTACTGATTCACAATATCTACCAAAACTGAAGGAAATATACAAACCCCACAAATCATTAGATATTATAGAAAGGAAAAAAGCACAAGATTTGAAAAGAAAAAGAACAATGAAAACACCTGAAGCTTAAGATCTTCCTACTAGCACCTTGCCTTCTTTTTCTCTTAATCTTCAAACTGTAAATCAATGGTGAAGTTTCAATAAATCAATGGTAAAACTTCAAAAAATAGATAGAACGTATGAAGGCGATATGTGAGATGATTACTTAATCTGTTAACACCATATAAGAAGTACTTCAAGAACACTAAATCTAGTTCTAAGGTACGAATTTCTGCAACAATCTTCA
>NC_064282.1:65745954-65749293 GCF_019186545.1 Solanum stenotomum | reverse complement strand
TGTGTGATGATTACTTAATCTGTTAACACCATATAAGAAGTACTTCAAGAACACTAAATCTAGTTCTAAGGTACAAATTTCTGCAACAATCTTCAGGTTATTGTAATTAATTCTATATCTTCAACTATCAATTAGTAAGACCTAAATTAGAGAATAAACTTGCCTCAAGTGCTGCCAAAAAGAAACCAAAAGAACTAAAACCCTAAGAACTTTGAGCATAAAAGGAACTAAAAGGAGGGAAGCCAAAAAACATACCGCCAATTTAATTTTCCTTGTATATGTTGTACTCCAGATTTTTTCGCTACAAATCTGCGATAAACCATAATTTCCATAGTTGTTTAGTCGACCCAACCAACTTGAACACAGATTAAACTTGATTTGAAGGAAGGACTCAACCAATTTGCACAAAGATCTCATGGGCTAGGGTTTTAACAAAGGGTTGGAGTTCTTTCTAAATGGAAGAATGACTTTTAGAAAAAAACAAAATTAACGATTTTTTTTATTAAAAGGGAGGTTTTTTTTAATGCTTGCTATATCTGATGTGGCCTTCACATTCTAATAACTTTATTTAATTAATTTTTTATTTTATTTATTACTATAACCTTTCAGAAGACTTGTTATTTTATATAATAAGAAAAAAGTCTAATATATCCCCTCACATATACACTTTTCTTCTAATGGATTCATTAAAAAAGTAATCCATGTATAAGTATGTTTAATCCTTCTCACACATTTTTTAAAACCTTTTTTAATTCAACGGCTAATTTGAATTCATTATTTTGATGTTCAAATTTTTATTCTTTTAGCTTATTTCTTATCAAATTTATTACATATGTCCTAAATTTTCTTCACATATATAAAAATTAAATTACAATAAAGCCGCAAAAAATATATTTTTAATTTTTTTTTTCATTCGTACTTCTTTCTTTTATTTCTCTTATTTTACACCAAATAATGAAAGAAAAATGAAATAAGAAACTCAAATAATAACAATCAAAGAAGTCAAAAAAATAATTTGTGTGTGAAAAAAATCAAATTCATAAGTTTTTTAAATATTAAAAATCAAAAAAAGTAATTTTAAAATTAATTTTATCACTTTTGTAACGGTAGGGGTATATGTGAGCCACTTTTGTAATAGTAAAGGGTACATGTGAGCTAGTTGCTTTTAAAACGAGGGGCATATCAGCTCAAATTGACAAAGTACAGAGGTACATTGGGTCCTCTTTTCCTTATACATAATATAATAATATATACAGTAGCCTTACAATACCTACTATCAAGGCCAAAAAAATTAATTTGGCCGGAATCACTTACCTCGTTAAGAATCCCTCTAATTATAATTATAAGGGTGAAAGATATAAATCCTTAGTCACCAAACGTACGTATAGAGAAACCTCTCGAATAATGTTAAGCATGTCTTTTAAAAAATAACAAAAATTTACCCCTATATATAGGGATAATCTATCCCCAAATAGAATGGGATTCAAATTATAGTTTTATGGAAATAATAACTATGAAACTTTTAAACCATAAAACTTTTGAAATAAGAAACTTTTAAATAAAGAAACTTTTAAACCATAAAACTTTTGAAATAAGAAACTTTTAAACTATGAATCTTTTGAATAAGGAAATTTTAAACTAGGAAACTTTGGCTTTGAACATTCAAAGTCTTAACATGGACTTCATGTGACACGACCCAATTTTATTTCTTTAATATATTTGACTTTGCCTTATTTTGGATACTTCTTCTGTAATAAACATTTTCTTTATTTTTTATTGAAATTCGTCAATATTTATGGAGGCAAACCATCGATCGTGGGAAAATTATTTTACTTTCCTCCTAACTATAAAAAATATTATTAAGTTGTTTTAACTATTATATAAGTTATTTTTTAAAACTATTTAGTTAGCTAGGGTGTAGGATTTAAATGATTTTTCCTTCAAACTTTGCGAATTATTTAAATTGGTCCTTGAACTTTATGAATGGTCAGAATTTCTCCTTTATATATATATATATGTTGTTGTACATACATTAACCCATAAGGGCAATTGAGTCGTTTTGATAATAAGGAAAGTAAAAATGAGACTTTTTAAATATAAGGTAAATTTGTGATTAATCGTGTAGTTCAGGGGTGAATTCATATCTTTGTCGTATAAAGAATGACAAATAAATTTAAAAAGATTCATATTTCAAACAATAAATGTAAATGACGGTAATTAACGATTAATAGTATGACATGTGAAACATTTGTAGTAATGTAGACCTTTGTTGGGAAATATCATTATTTTAACGACATTGTTTTCCAAATACCATTAAAAATAATGACACTTACCAACAAATGTCTTATTATATTGGACATTTGTATAAAATGCCGTTCTTTTAACATTATCACAAAATGTCAATAAAAGAAACGACAGTTGTTGCAAAATGTCATTATTTTAACAACATTTTTTCAAAATGTTGCTAAAAGTAAAGACATTTGTTGCAAAATGTCATAATATATTCGACATTTGATGTCAAATGTCATAAAAGAGTGAAGATTCTGACCAAATGTCATTATTTTAATGACATTTTGCATCAAATGTCATTGTTTTTGCGATATTTGTTCATAAATGTCAATAAATTCTTTATTTTTTGACATTTATTTCAAATGTCAATAAATTCTTTATTTTTTGACATTTATTTCAAATGTCACCAAATAAATGTCATCATATCTCTACTTTCTTGTAGTGGTTGTCTCCCAAGAAGCGCCTTAGTTAACGTCGTGGCACGATACACGTATCCACTTAAGTTCCATTAGTGAGGTTTTCCTCATTTTCGTAAGGAAACCCCTGTTTTAGTTCTGGGTAGAGGTCATTCAACACTTGGTCCATTTGGGACCCTAGTAGCTGAATGAGTGTGGAATACGAGGTCGTCATTTGGTTCAACATCAAGATATTTTCTCTCATCTCCTCCATCACTCTGTCGAGTTCTTCGACTTCGTGTAGAATGAGTAAGAGGACCTCTTCAATTTTCCTGCCCTCTTGCTTCTTCATCTTTCGACGCTCGTGAGGGGGGATGTACTTGTCTGCCTTTATGGACAGTACCTTCAAGTCCTTGACCTTTTGGGCTAAGGAATCCAGCTGACTGAATAATGTGGCCAAATGCTGGTCCTTCTCAGTCTCCTTGTTGGTGTTGGTCACACAATCAAGGAGTTTGGTTGCGGTGTCATAGGAGTGTCGCATCAAGTAGCCCGAAGAGAGTTGGTCAGGCATTATTCTATTTTCGAAGCTAAGACCCCAGTAGAAACATTCCAGTAGTAGTTTATCTGTAATCTCATGAGTTGGGCATTGCTGCAT
>NC_064282.1:65742880-65745854 GCF_019186545.1 Solanum stenotomum | reverse complement strand
CTCAAAATCTTCTTTATGTTCTTGTTGGCGGCTTCTACTGCTCCATTCATTTGGGGACGATAGGCCGTTGAATTTCGGTGTGTAATCTTGAATTGTTCACATATCTCTCTCATCAAATGACTGTTGAGATTCGCTCCATTGTCAGTAATGATGGATTCTGGTACTCCAAACCTAGATATCAAATTGTTGCGAACAAAATCAGCTACAACCTTTTTGGTCACCGACTCAAAGGGAAGGGTTTGAGCCTTCGTGGCTCAACAAGAAAATGCAAGGAGAGGAAATAAAGTCCATGAGGACTCGGAAGGAGTTTCACATGCAACAAAAAATAATAATAATAATGATTAGATTTTGAGGCGAAGAAGAAAAGAGCAAACGAGACACAATTTAATTAAATAACGTAGCCCATGCAATCTGAAACAATATATTACCAAATTCACCACATGACATGGAGCAAATGAATTTAAAACCACATTATTAAGAGCTGAAGTATAAGGAAGTTCTAAGCAAAATATGCATACAGGCATGGGCATAACATTGAAGTCCTAAGGGAGTAAAAATTGGGTCCAACAACGGCAACTTATTAAATGAACAAATGATTGGCAAATAATAAAATTCACCACACAAAAAGAGGTAGAGGGCGTGTTATATACTAGGCAGAAATCATGTTTCATTTGGTCATTTTTTATTTGGACAAGTTTCCAATTTAAGAAGTGACCACTTTAAGAAATTCTATGCCAAACATATAAGAGACCAACTTAGGCACGCCAAGGCAAATTAGTAGCTGTCAAATAAATAAAAGCAAATATACAGTGCTTCAATATGTTGAAATAAAAACCGATGACCTCTTAATCATTGACATTTAAATTTTGGAAATCGAAAGGCAAGGCCTACATGACACGAGGATTACCAACAAAAATAAATAAGAACAAGGCAGGAGAGACATGCTAAAGGACAAATATAAGGAAAAGCTGATCTTAAGAGAACCAGACTGACCCAACATCCTCTATTTTGATCCCATAAATATACGTATTCACTGAAAATCTCGACATATAGGAATATACCTCGATGAACCAAAAGAAGGCTCAGGCATACACCAAAATGAAAACTTGACTTACGCGTCCCATATGAGCTTAAATATAGGCAGAAGTCAACATTCCCAAATCAAATTTAGAAGACGGATAGGGGAAGATGAACTTCAACTAAGCGAAACACGAAAGGAGATTGACATGGTTGAAATGATCGACCCCAGATTCATAACAGCAGATATGAGGCGCCAAATGAACTCGCAATATTGATGCGTTGTTTCAATCTTCCAACTCGAGGTGGAAGAACGAAGGAAACGACATCTAACATCAAATCTCATTACACATTATTGCAGATTTACGACGACGGGAAAAAGACTAAGACAAAAAAAAAATAAAAAAAATATATGCTACAGCCAACAAACAGCCTACCAACAACTATATCCATATTCCAAGCACAATCGAGATCAAAAGATGAGACAATGGACAAAAGTAAACCAAGAACCTCAACTTTTATCAATATCCAGAAGCAAATAGACCAACTTCATATAAGCATGAAATCAGTTATAGATGTAAACAAATGGACGTAGAAACTAGAAACATCAACCTTTAGGCATCAAAAGAAAATTAATTGGAAACTAGAGGAAAGAGCTAAGAGTTCTACAATATTCCAGTAGAAAAATAGTAGTCAAACTTCAGGCAAAACAGTGAGAACTTCTATCATTATTAATATAAATAATGTTAACATACAACAACTAAAACATAAGCAGGAACATCTAAACAGAAACTTAGAGTAACTAGGAATTGAACAAAACAAAGCTTGGAAAAGATTTTACCTCTTTCGGAGCAGCGAGCAGGGATGACGAGCTAGCCGTGAGAGAGCTTCCACCACCACCAGCGAACTTCGAGAATATTGAACTTCGATGAGTGGTTAATGAGAGGAAATAACAGGGAGCTATCGATTCCTTACTTTTGACGCTATATAGCCTCTAATTACTTTTGTATCAGCTGTATTTTCCCCTCTACCTTCCTAATAAATTTTCTAACACCAAAATTTAAACTCAAAAAAATCCCCCCTTTTACAGTGAGGACGAGGGAAATATATATATTGGAAATTAGGGTTCAAAATTCTTGTGGGGAAACGGATGATTTCGGATAGAAAGGGCCTAATAATTTGAATTTTGAATCCTTTCACCATTTCGGGGAGACACCCTTTTTCCGAAAAATCACCCCATTCCGGAAGAGGAAAGGGGTAGGACGCGTGCTTGCTTGCTGCTGCTGTGATATTAAATGCGGATAGGGACGTTGGACCGTTGGAATTTGTCGTCGCGTGAATTTGGAAGGGAAAGGGGATGGGTCGGTAGGTACTGTTTGTTGTATGTGTTGTTAATGTTCTGGAAAATTTGGTTCTTTTGTGAAGGAGGAATGGATTTGGGCCGGGTTTAAAGGGTGGTGGGCTGTTATATTTGGTGTTGTATCATTATTGTATTGGGTTTGGGATGGGAATTGGGCTGCTGGTTGCTGCACGTTGTATGGTTGCTGAAGGAAGTTGGGCTGATTTATGTATTAGTTGGTAATGTTAGGGGAAAAATGGGTCGGTGGTGGGCTGCTGAAACTGGGAAGGCTGCCCAAAATTTGGGTCTTTAAGTGAGTTAAAGGGGAGGGTAAATAAAAGATTAGATTTGGAATTGAGACTTGGCCAAATAAATTACAAAGTCAGCCAACCAAATTGAGTTTAACTTGCGAAATTGGCTAAAATCTAAAATTAATTAAGGATCTTCTTAAACTTAATGAAATGAAATAATTAGCTTAATCATAAACCGAATGATTTAAAAATGTAAACTATTATATAACTAAACTAATTAACCAAATATTTAATTAAAATAAAATCTTTTTGAGATGATTTTCAAATATTTATAAAATATGCTAATTAATAATATATATATATATAT
>NC_064282.1:65708333-65739985 GCF_019186545.1 Solanum stenotomum | reverse complement strand
AAGATTATACTAGCTATGTGATAAACAAATGGACAAAGTTGAAACTGAGCAAATCAAGCATGATTGAGTCCACTACATCCAAATATCAAGTCATGCTAGCTAAGAAAGACATAATACAACCAATGATCTACTAAAATTAGCAAGAAAATGTAGAACAAATTGCATTTAACTTAAAATCAACTCATTTAATAAATATGATTTCCTAAGGTTGAAACAACATGTAAGCCTCCTGAATCATGCTCAACTCAACTTACTGTAACATGTGAAATATACTACAGACATAACACCAATAAGATTCACGAAGAACATGATTCTCACACACACATATATATATATATATATAAAGGAACTACACAGACTTGAACTAAAACTGGAAACATACATATAAGGAAAAAAAAAACCAACATAAGGAATCCTATTTACTATCAGAAATGTCTAGGACTTCATTACAGCACTATCAAGAAAATCGAAGCAAATTGCCAACACTCTCATAAGCTAAGAAAAAAGCAGTGAGGAACATGTGACAGCTTAGGACGGATATAAGGCATTTTCTCCTGAACCGGGATGTAAACAGATCTTTGAACATGCTTTAAAGAACACAAACTCAAGCTTCAGTTTATGTTCAAAAACAACTAAATGTACAACGATACAACTTATTCGGTACCCTTCAAACACATAACGAAGCATGAACATTATTTCGATATGAAAAAAAAACATAACAGTATCATAGTGATTAACCAGTGAACAAGATTACAAACAGAGAAACGATTTCAAGATACGCACTAGATCATGTTAGAAACGAAACTCCCACCACAAATCTTAGAGAAAATAAGATGAAGATTAAAGACAACACTTAGCATCAAACACCTCATATAAGCATCTCGAATCCCACACAGAACACAACTCAAGTTTAACATCTAATGGAAACTAAATGAATAAAAGAATTAGGAGTCGTCTACCTTTTGATGAGCAGTGACTGGAACTCGAGATTCCAGGAACGATTCCACCACACCAGGCTCCGACTAGCTTTAGTGAATCGAAAACGAAAAGAAAGAACTCGAAAATATATCGAAATACGAATCCTTGTAGTATATTTTAACCTATTTGTATATCTTGTATCTTATGACATTCTCACTCTCTTCCCCTCTCCTTTTCAACTCTATTTTTCCTTTGTTTCTTGCCAATTTTGTTTTTTCCAATCCTCAAATTATTATCTCTTCTCCCTCCCTACAGTGTATGGAGAAAAGGGTACTTATGGACAAGGATTCGGGTGGAATGTGGGGGGAAACGGATAGAAATCCGGACAGAAAAGGGCCCATCCCAATTCAAATTTCAAAATTCTTTCACAATTAAGGAGAGACACCTTTTCTTGCAATTTCCACCCCATTTCGAAAGAGGAAAGGGGAGAAAACGTGTGCCTCTGTCCTGCTGTCTGTTGGTACGAACTGAGAGGGACGTTGGCTGCTTGCTGGACTCGGGTCTGGGCTGGTCGCTGCTGGACCACTGGACGATTTCTAGGTTTCGATCGCGAGGAAGAAGATGAACAGGGGTTGGGGTCGTTTTTGGTATGCCGTTGTACGCTATTGCTGTTTGTATTGTTATTTGAAAGCATTGGGTCTTTTGTTTTGGTATTGTAATTGGGCTTGGATTGGGTTATTTGAATGTTGTTGGGCTGATTTTGGTGGGCTGCTGAAGGCAAAAAGGGTGCTGGCTGGGAATAGCATGACATGGATATTGAATTGGAGATATAGCCAAATTGAGATTACTTAGAAATTGAGATTACTTAGCAAACTCGACTAACAAATAAGTAGGACGAATTAATATAATTAACCAACGAGCTTCTTAATCTTGATGAAATAAAATAGTTGACTCCAATATAAACTAAAAAATTAAAAATATAAACTATTATATAACTAAACTAATTAACCAAATATTTAATTATAACAAAATCTTTTTGAGACAATTTTCGAATAACCATAAAATATACTAATTATATACATAATTATGTAAAATATATATATTGTCTAAAAATTATAATAAGTGACAAAACTTATTTAAAATAACTTGCAAACTATTTTTTTTAAAAAAATTTATAAAAAACTAATTATCTTAAATCGTTTAAAATTGGAGAAGCTCGATGATCAATCTATGTTAGGGAGGGTCAAAATTGGGTGTCAACATATTCTATGGGACTTAACATCCTTACCCTTAAAATAATTAATAATAAATATAAATTGTGATTAGCTTTATTATATTTATATCCTAAAGATAGAAGAAAGGAAGAATACAAAAATATAGTAATCAATTACGAAGTTATATTTAAAAACTCAAAAAGATGAAGATATGAAAAATAAAAATTCACTTACAACTTCATATTGGAGAATATTCATCTTGTAACTATGATAATTTACATATTTCTCGATAAAAATAAGATGAATATGCATGAAATTTTAAAGAATACTAATAAATAAAATAGTAAGAATTCTTATAATTACAAATTGGTAATGAAAATTTTACAACCGATGTGGACTAACCTATGCAAGATGATCACAAACTTGAATAAAAGAAGGAATATAAATAATGTGGTGTGAGTGTGTTTGATAGACTCTTCATTACCCCCACTTATCTTACAAATTAAAATTGAAAAGTTATCAAACTCTTCGTTACCCACATTTAATTAGTACATGAATAGATGATGCAATAAGATCTTGTTTGATGCATGAATTTAAATATAACTATTAATTAATTAAATAGATATTAATATTTAATTTATTTTAGGGGTAAGATAAGTGCAAAATGGTAATCCAACTTGAGGTTAGGAATAAATACATGACACATATTAAACTTGTAAATAAAAAGTTCATAGAATTTATATAGGTCTAAAGCTAGATGAAAGGTCTTTCCAACTAAATTCAATAGACAATTAATTTTTATAAAAAATAAAATGATAAATATACTTTTAAAAACCATTTTAGTAATTCAACTTTTGACTTAGACTCTTTACACTTTTAATAGAATGATCTTGTTGACTTATATTACTAAAATCTAAACAAAATGAAGCTTAATTACTCCATTCTCATAATTTTTTTACATGATTTTAAGTTAAGGAATAGTTTTTAGTAGTAACAAGGGTCTAAGGAATTCATAAAGAAACAATGAAAATGTCCAAAAGCAAAATTGTCATCATACCAACCATTTGAATTTTAACACTACGAAAAGCTACCATAAATATAGAATGCTTATGTTTAAGAAAACTATTAGGCTTAGTGCCGCATAAATGTAAATGTAACTCTCATTTTTATTTGAAAATTAAATTGTTAAATCTCATATTGTATAAATTGTAGAAAAATAAAAATGAAACAAAAGGGGTGAAAATGAACACATATGTATGTGTTTGCAACACTATGTTAGATAGACGACAAAGTAACACAATCAAAATCTTCCATTCAAAGTAATAATCTTTTTGCAATCTTTATTTAAATTTCTTCTATTTAAACAAAAGCATATTGCATAAATTATTCAAGTATTATCAAACTCATCATGTATTAATAAAAGTTCTGTCAATTAAGTAGCACTTAAAAGAATCTATCTATATATAAAAAGATAAAGAAAAAACGCCTACGTGTCAGCACAAAAAAAAAAGAATTTAAGAATTATTAAATTAATTTAAAATATAAAAATAAAAAATAAAAATTGCAAACACTATAAAAATAATGAAAAATTCAACAAGCAGTTTTTACAACTTTTTTTAAAAATTCAAAAATTTAAAGTTACCTTAACTTTTTACTGTTTTTCAAAATACTTTTTATTCTTTTGATTTTGAATTAAAAAATAGGAGATATAAAATAATATTATAATAATTGTATCATCTTTCATAAAATATCAAGTCCAAAAATGATTTTAAAACAAAGCACTTCATTTATTTATTTTATTTGTTATCTTACAATTTTATTATGTAAACTTAGTTACTATTTTAAAACTGAATGTCAAACAAATTAATTATCAAAATCTGACGTTAAAACAAATACAAATAACTTTTTCAAAATAAATATTAAAACTCCTTCTAAATATTTAAAATTAGAATTACTACCAAAATTATCAACAAAAAAGTTAGAATTAGAATTACTACCAATTAAAAATCTATTTTTTAAATTAAAATTTCAAATTACGAAACACAAAAAAATAATATAAATAACTAATTAACAAAAAAGTAGAAAATAAAACTGTCTTTTGACAAAAAATATGTCCTACTTTTTAATTTAAAATTTGAATTTCAAAACATAACTAACTAACCTTATCCCTATAAAATACACAATTCCATAACCCCACGACTTCCAAAAATAAACTGCTGCCCACAACTTTATCAACCCACTTTTTCATAAAAATCTATTATTTTCAGAAACTTCTGTCATCATCCACTTCTATAGTTTAACATGTATTGTGCATGATCCAGTCCGTCTTTTTATTTCTTGCTTTGTTTAGCCATCTCCTCGTCCAAATCGTGATAAGGTGATGTGCACCAACATCAATGTTTTTGACTGGCGGACAGTGGCGGAGCCAGAATTTTCGCCAAGGGTGTTCATACTTTAGGACAAGTAAAAAAATAAACCTTGCTAGTCAGATTATAAAAATTGGCTTCAAAATAGTCATACCTCAATATCAAATTAACCAAATATCCAAAATGAAAAATTTTAAAACCGAAACTTTCAAAATATCAATGGATAAACTAAGGAAGATGAAGTAGGACAAATATATTGACGGATAGTTTCATACACACCAAAATATGTAAATTGTAAAGTGGTAACTACAATTGCACTCGACGACACTCCATCTCTTGAAATGTTTTCATAATACACTCATTAGAAACATCTTTAAATACTTTTTTCTCTACATAAGGCACTATGCAACCATTTAAATTGACCTTTTGTTTCCTTAACTTAAAAAAGGTAACTTTTGTACTTTTTCTTAAGAGAAAAACGGAACAAATATTAAATAAATGAAATGTTCAAGCCTGGGATCGAACCCAGGTTGAGTTTTGCCTTTTCTAAGAGAACAAATGGAATAATGAAAAAATTTAAAGAAAACGCAAACACTTGGGCTCGAACCCGGAACGTTGAGGCATCTTTGCACAACCTTAATCACTGGGCTGTCAACCTTTATTGTGTTAAGGTTGTTCAACAGTTAGTATATATCCAAAAAACTCGATATTTAGTATATATGCCCGTAAAAAATTTCCGACGAAGGTTGTTCATCTGACCACCCTCGCCATGTCATAGCTCCGCCCCTGCTGGCGGAACGATAATTAATAGAGATGGATTATCATAATGGCTCCTCAACTTTTTTTCCTAACTTGAATAATGATGCCTCAACTTGAAATGTATTACATGATCATGTTGAAATTATGACTAAATCATTGTATTATTTAATTCAGGTATATGAAAAAAAGTTATATGTACTGAAATGCAACTATTCATGAGTTATTTCAATATCAGATTTTGTTATTGGTTGATGTGTTGATGGTAATACAAAAATATCTAATCTATTTAATTTATAAAATTTGAATAAATTATAATCTATAGAGTATTACTATTCTGTTATTCATTTGATAATAATTATGCTATAGTTCTGCTCTCTTGGTGTGTTATTGCTTAAAATATCTTTGATCTATAGTCAATAAAGTCTTTTCTTTATTTTCTTGACTTAACCATGTCCTTTGCTTAAAAAATTGTTGGATTCATTCTGGCTTTTGCTGTCTGTTCAGTGCGGAAGTGCAATTCCTGATGAAGGCGGCAACTGCATTCGATGTGAGGGTTGCTTAATTTGCACAGCGGCAAAAGACATCGGTGTTTATAGCTAGATGATTAATGAATGGAGAGCGGGTGTTTGCACAGCGGCAAAAGACAATTCTATCTACGTGTAGCACTTCATAGTTCGTAGAATGTCTCTTTAAGATAGTTCTTCCATTTCTATTTGTGTGATTGATTAAGTATCTATTTGTGTGAAGAAAAATTAGGAAACAGGGATAACGACATAACGTGGGGTAGTTAATGCAATTGAGATTCGATTGGGGAGTTAATTTCCAGATTAAAATTTTTTCATATTATTTCATTTTTATGTTTCTATTTTTGAATTTTTTTTAAAAATCAACACAGTAGTAATAATATATTATAATATTTCATGTTATTTAAAAACACATTTTACATCAAATTCTAACCCTCAAATATTTAGGATGTCGATAAAGAAAAAAATTTAGAAGATATTTACTTCTGAATTATTAAGAATAAAGTTGAGAAGTTATAACTACTTTGAAACTATTTGTAAATAATAATTTTTACTTGGAATATTTTTATATATAATTCATCAATTTTAAAAACTATTTTAATTTATAACCTATTTGGTATAAAATGTATTAAAATTAAATAATTTTTTTAAAATTTGAATTGCACTTGAAAGATAAAATATTTAAATTTTGATTAGTTATTTTTTTCCTTTAGAAAAGAAAGAGAATAAAAGATGAAGAAAAATAAGAAAAAAATTCAAAAGAAAATATGAAATTTGTTTTCAATTGTATTTTTTACATAGAAAGCTACATCATTGAGCACACCGATTTCTTAAAAGTATGTGAATACTTTATAATTTACGAATATGTTGTGTGAATATAAAAAGTAAATTATTTTATTGGATGCTAAACTGCCATTTTAATATTTAATTTTTACTCAATATGTCATATTGGTAGTTTACTGAAAGGAAAAGCGTATTATATAGACTAGATTAAAAAATGAAAAGCAAAGTAATGAGGATGATAAAAAGGATGAAGAAACTGTACGTGTGCACGGATTATTTCTAAAATTCATTTTTTAAAAAAAATTCTAAAATTTATTTTGTTGTGCATTCTTATTTTATGAAATTATATTTGATTAAAATATTTGTGCAACGCCCTGATACATATACTAGAATGTTTTGCATGTCCTCCTTTGTTTTCTTAATATATTTTTTAAAAATAATTGAAGTAGAAAAAAATATTATTTGATTCTTATAGGAAATAAGATTTATTATCATTGTTATACAAAGCTTCTATGATGAAGTAACGTAAAAAAATGTACATTATGTTCTATATATTACTATTTCATTGCTTATATAGTTTCTAACAAGGATTTAATGCTTTTTTTTTTTAGGTAGAAGGAAGAGGTAATGAAGTAACATTTAATTGTATATATTTTTGCACTCTATCTATATTAGAGTAAACACACAAATAATTTAAAGGAGGTTCAAATATTATTATTTTTTTAAGGAATTTTTTTGCAATATTTGTGAGACAAATGATGTGTGAGTTTAACACGAAAATACAGCACATGATATGTAAGTTAGAAGCACATTTGAATCTTGCCATAGACGGTACTACAAGATAATTTTAACTTTATATATAGTGTAATTGTCTAACTAAGAGATTGATTCTTTTGATATACGCCCCTTATAGTAGAGTTAAAATTTATAAATACCAGGTGTTCATACCATGTTATTAAATGAAATGTACATAATCGTACAACAGTCACATAATTATTTTTATACGTTCTCTATTAGTTTAGTAGTATATTTATATTTTGATCCTTCTTTTTCATCTATAAATCCAATAAATAGTGTTGTTTGATAGTTATAATGTATTATTATATTTAACAAATAATTAACCAGTGAATAATAAATTTTATAAATTATTTTTAATTTAAAATTATGACATTTAAAAATATTTGTGTAACGCGCGAATACAAATACTAGTAATATATATAGTAGTGAGGTATATCTTATTATATAGTTTTCTAATATTTTTAACTAGCATTGACTATATATTTTGAGAGTAGATTCTAAAAATTCACCTTTAACTATTTATTGACTATAAAATTTGACCAGATTTTCAAATTTTGGTCATCAAATATTTTGAAGTTCCCCAACACTAAGATTTGTTTTTGGATTTTGGTGACTTCCATTCACGAAACTTCAAGAAATTATTTTTCTTCTAATTATATTAACTTTTGTCGTCTACAATTATAGTAGCATATTAAAACATTTTTCTATTACATTGAATTTTCGAAGATTTTGATATATAGATTAGTTCATTTCAAATTGTGTTCTCACCTACTTTCCTCAATTTGATAAAGTCATTAACCATATATGAATATTAATCTCTTTAATTTGAAATTTTTGATTTTATTTTTTATTATTATGATAAGTGCAAGACTATATTTTTTTAAGTATCTATATAAATTTATTTTGTTACTATAATTTTAGCATAATGAGGAGATTTATTTTCATTTATAGTATGGCAAGAAATTAATTACAATATTGAAGAATTTTTTGTATAAATAAGCAATAAATTTTTTTTGGAGAGCCTCATCAATTAACATATCATTTTTTTATCCTTCTTCATAACTTGAGTCATGAGAGAAAAAAAGACTCTAGGATGTCAGAAGGTTCCGATGGTCAAAATAGATGATGAAGATGAACTTGATAATCTCGAGTTCAAAGAAGAGACTCGAACTAATCAGACAACCGATGAGACTGGTATGGAAGAACTGTTGGAACAAATTAAGAAATCTAATGCAGAGGATTTGAAAAAAATTGAAAGTCGATTAGATGAGATTGATTTGATGCTGAAAAATGTTGTTGCTTCGTTTGAACAAGCTCCTAAAAGAAATGCTAATTAAGCATACAATGGTTCCTAATACATTTGAAGCCTCATGGAATGAAATAATTAAGTTTCTTAAATGTTGTTTTTTTCCTTCTAAGTTTTAGTTTCTATTTTTATTTTAAATTTGATGGTGTTATTTGAATTTAGTAGTGATTTCCGTTTATGATATGAATTTAGTGAACTGAAAGACTCGAATTTCTGTATTAATTATGAGTTCAATATTTAATTTACTTATCATATGTTTTAGAATTTTTCACATATATGTCAAAGATTCAAATCAAATATGATTAAATTGAATCTATTTAATGATACTATCATTTTGGTCGAAGTCTGAATTTTATAGGTTCACAAGATTCAATAATTTTGATCTATTTCTCTATCGTTCTCTATATATAGATGGCATTTTAATTTGTAGCATCAGATGTGAGTTAGATCTCAAAAAATGATTCAAAAATAAATAAATTTAAAGTATATATAAAATTGATGTTAGGTCTGATAAATATTTGAGGTGTTACACCAAGTATTAAGGTGATTAGTCTTAGAAAAATTGTCTGGATGGTCAATGTTACATGTTGTATTTGTATCATTATTTTTAATATAATAAATGTTTTGATTATTATTTAAATATATTTATATCATTTTATTATATAATAATTAAAATTTCTATTTCATGTAACAATTGATTTGATGAGGTTGTGTCGTTATCTTTTTTTTATCTTCTCATTTATACCTTTTTTCTTATTATTTAATAATTCTATTTAATTCTTCATCTCACCTTTTTATGATAAATCTACTTGGTATCATATTTTTTCTTATAGAATATTTTTATTTATCCAATAAATTGTTGGTATGTAATATTATGAAATAATATAATTTATTTAAATCTTGTATTCATTAAACAATATAATATGATTCGGTATGAAACCACATGTAACAACTATCCAAACATGCAATTAGTTTGAATAACTGAGATTAAAGCTAAAGACACTTCTTATATAGGTCAAAATAACTTCATTTAATTTAATCGTATATGGTTGCTCAATTAATATTTAATATGTTGAGGCTCGATTAAATTTAAATTTACACATTACATAACCTATTTTGAATTCAATACTTTCAATATGATTTTTTTCATTCTCGATTTTTCTTTTTGGTTATTCTCAGTAGTATTAAACACCAACTACTTTCATAAGCCATCAGTTGACATTCTCATAAGATCTCTCAGTATCATTTAATTAATTACTTTTTAGTATACCTAATCAACTACTTTCATAAGCCATCAGTTGACATTCCCATAAGATCTCTCAGTATCATTTAATTAATTACTTTTTAGTATACCTAATAAATTTTTTATTATTTAAAGGCTTTTGGAATAACAAGTCAAAATATGTATAATACTGTAAGCAAGGAAATATTCTAAGAGGAAGGTTCCCTAACTAACTTCTCCTTTTCAAAAAAATAAAAATTAAAATTAAAAGAAGCATAATGAAGTTACATACGAGGTATCCCTACATTTTTAACCAGATATCTCGTATTGGAGCTTTTTAGAATGAAAAAAAATCATGTTAAAAGTGTCTCAGTCATATATAAGCCTTGTAATCTATGAATTCGAATTTAATTAGACCTCAATACATATTTCGAAAACCACAAAAATAAAATAAAATAAAGTTACATATTGAATTATTTATATTGAATTTAGGAAACTAATCATAAAAAAAAATACATTCTTTTTAGAAGCCCCAGGTGGATATGGATATGGTATTTCAATGATCGATGACTAGAAAAGTGGAGCTCAACCCACAATAACACGTTCTCTCTCTCCAATTCATGTGATATTTTTTATTTTTCGAGAGTCAAACAGTTTAAGTTTGACCAACAATTTACACATGGAATCTTCAAATTTTTCTGAAATTTATTTATTTTTTTGTAAACTACGTAAAAAGTACTATAACTCACAATAATTGATAATTCAAAATTTTTAAAAGATCTATAAAAAACTTACGATAAAAAATAAACTTATTTGAATATCAAAATCCAAAAAGTGTCACATTGAATATGACGAATGGAGTATATAATAAATAATTAAAGTCATATGATGCTACTTTAGTGGTATTTAAATAGAATAATCTTGACTTAATTAATTTGCATTTTTTAAAATTCTTATGAAATAAGCCTTCCACTCATTAACACGAAATATTTTAGGACAGTCAAATCAATTCTCACATGAGCTTTCAAATGTTGTATTCATTCATTTGACCATAAATTAGAACTACTTTTAATTTTGTAATAGTTCTTTTTATCAATTACTTTGGTTTCTTTCATCTCCATGTAAATATTATTTCAGGAAAAAGGTTTGAAAAATGCTCTAACTTTGGCCAAAATTGTTGTTACGATACTAAACTTTATGGAGGACCTTTTACCCCCTACACTATTTAATAGTGTATTTTAAAGGTATATATGTGTCCACGTTGACACATTACTATTTATAATGATACAATATTTATGATGTCCACGTGGGCACATATATACCTTTAAAATACACTATTAAATAGTGCAGGGGATAAAAGATCCTTTCCAAGGTTTGGTATTGTTATAGCAATTTTGATCAAAGTTCGAATATATTTAAGACCTTTTCCCCTATTATTTCAAAGAGTTTAGACATACATTGTTAATTTGTTGTACAATCACATATGCATTGAATCTTTTATTCAATTAAAAAAAATCTTATAAAAAGATATTGCATAAGAGAAATGAAATTTATTCCTTTTAAAATAAATTCTTAAAACAAAATTCTAACTTATTATTTCCTTTAATGGACCACAAAAAGACCAATATCAGATAAGCCAGAACATATATATATATATATATATATATATGTTACTACTTGGGGTCCTTCTCACTTTTAAATTTTTAAATTTTCAATTGGAACCACTATTTGTTATGCTTATTCAAAAGTACTAAGCAATTATCCATTTATTGATAATTAAGTGTTATGATAAAGCGGTAAATACTCGTTTAATCTTAAATGATCTATGAATTAAGTAACAAATTCAGAACTTATTAAATTTTAAATTTTAATTCGATCTCTAAATCAAACATTAAAAAAGATATCAAACATCGAATAAAAACTACAAAAGATATTATTCATTCGATAGACGACTTAAAAAGAAGTGGTTAGAAGAAGAGAGTAGGAATATAATGAGTGGACTTTATCCATATTCTTATTACTAGTAGTAGTTGTACTGGTAGAACTATAGAGTGACCAACTTAAAAGCTAATGTGAATAATTTTTCGTCAAAAAAAATTCAAAAAAATTCTATTAGTCCTACCTAACTCCGCTCCAGTCTGAATTTATTCCAACTTATAGTGATGACTATTTCAAACCAACATGCACCATAAAATACAGCGATGCCCATCCTAATTCAATAACGAAAAAAATATTTCAAGAACACTAATCAAGAACTTAAATTTCTCAATATTTATGGATAGATTCACAAAAGAACTCATGATTGGTGTGGGGGTGAACGAACACAACACTATGGACACTTACATACCTCTTAGGATCGAATCCTTGGCGAAAATCCGCAACAAAACACAAGAATCTTGACGAACGCCTTAAACTTTCCCTCCTTTCCTCTTCTTGAACGCTCTTCTAAAACCCTAAGCGTAATTAGGATTTGTAAAACTGAACCAAATCAGTTTAGACCCCTAAATATTACTAAAAATCATTTAAACTTGATGGGTGATGCTTATCGTGACCAACGACACTAACCTACGGTATGAGTGTCTACGATAGTCAATAGTATAGTAACCCAACTAAAGGTTGGGGTCGTGTCCCAAGGAAGTGGTTTTGAAAATTGATAGAAAAATAAAATTTAGCTCTAACTAGTCGTAGCTAAAGATATTAACGAGAAAAAACATAGTAAATTAAAGAGGGTGACACAAAAGTGTCAAATATCAATTGGGGGTTTTTTGTCACAAGTAGTAAAAACAACAAAAATTAACAAGAAACTCAAAGTATGGGGAAATGTTCTTGGGGTGTGACCGCAATACACGTTGAGATAAATCGTTGGGTACATGCTTTCAATAGGAAATTTGCAAGATAATAGTGACTAGGCTAAGCTTTAGATGGAAATAAGTTCCCTCTCGGACAACTTACCCCGTTTCAAATGGGTTCATCTCGGACACCCATTTGCCGCATGAAGACCAGCCTACACCTTACCCCACTCATTCTCTCGAGCTGAGTGTTAGGATATGGGACTAGGGCTCACCCTCTCGGGCTGAACCTCATGTCGATCCACTCCTTAGGCAATCAGTCTAGTGGTCTTGGTTTCGCGACCTCTCTCTAGGGCAAGTCGAAAACACATGGGTGGTTTTGTATTTGCAACTATAAACCCATTAAATTAAACCACAACCACTAGGTAAAATCACCATTAAAATACATCTACTCTATCAGCAAGCACGACCCAACAACAATATCAACACATATTTGCTAAATCACACCCCAAGAATGGGGTTTTTAGCCACACATCAAGAAATAACAAAATACACCTTAAATGATACTAAAATCAAATGGGTATAAGAAATTAAACCTTGATTTGAGCAAAGGAAGAATAATGGAGAAGACCCACTTCCAACTTGGGGAAGATGAAATTCTTCTTTCTTCAAGTCTCCCACAAAACCCTCTCCAAACTTGAGAGAAAAATATCTAAAAAGTACTATTCTATTCTTCCGAAAATAATTGTGGTTCGGAACTTTAAGATTAATAAAAAGTTTATTATTTATAGCCATCAGAAATTAGTGCTGGTGAATAGTTCGGCGAGGTTAGTCGAGTCCGCCGAATGACTCAACGACTCGCCCTTCTTTTGTCTCATCGCCGTTTAGTGCTTGCCTTCAGCATCTTCATGTTCTGGACCATTGGGCGGTATAGTACTTCTTCGCGGAACTATTCGGCAAAGCGCCGACTTCTCCTTTCATCGCCTTTTTAATCCTCTTCCTTCAGGGCTTCGCATACTGGAACAAAGGGCGGAGTCTGTCTTTTCGGCGAATCGCCAAAGGTGCTTGGCGATGCTCATGCTTCAACTTCTTCGTTCTTTTCAGCCTTTTTGTTCCTTTTTGCATCTAAGTGTCCATGCTTCCACTAAAACTTCAATACCTAAAACTTAAGAGTTTTCATCAGATATTTAGATAAAATAAACATTTGAGGACACTATTTCTATCAAAAATAACGCCTTAAATGAGTCCAATTTGTGGACTCATCAACACCCCCAACTTAAACTTTTGCTTGTCCTCAAGCAACTTAAGTTCAGCCGTTCAAAAAGGGTGTCTCAAACAGTGTTACACAAGACTCAATCATGAATGCACACAACAAGACTCAATCTACTTATGCAAGGATCAATTGTGTACTCAAAGTTTCAAGTTGTGGCACACCATTACCAAAGATTCTCATGCTCGCAATACTTGCTACTTGTGCAAGTTCAAGTTCAACAAAAAGTATCTAAATGCCCTCACATAAAGAATGATTCCATATCCTCACACATAGGTTAATTAATTCAAGATCCGGAATCAAATGCAACACTCACACTCAAAAAGAGGAATACAATAAATGTTTTCACCCATAGGTTTGCCCTTATTTTCCAATCGACTTTCGATTCGGCTTACTCAAGATTAAAAGGTCTTTCTAAGGCTTGTAATAGGGCTGAGTGCAAATATATAGTCATTTAGGCATAGTGACTTTCATCCTCTTTAAATGTGGTGCTCATAATACTTCCTTTCCTTTCCCTTTCATCATTTTCATTAGTGCTCATAAGTCATCCTTTTATTCACTTTCCATGGAATGCTTGGAAACCCCATTTCTTTTGTACTTTTCAACTTTATTCCACAACTTTTCTTTTTCATTTTTTTTATATGGAGGGGTTCCATTTTCCTTAACACAATGGGTTAAAAGAAACTTTCCTTGCACTTCTTGACTTTCCCCTTTCTTCTCACCACCTAAGTTGGCTATTCAAACAAACCAAAACATCATGAGGATTATGGGTAATGGATAAAAAAAGGTCATTGGTTTCATCAAGTTTATTCCAAAGAAAGGTAAGGCTCAAGGGGTATTCAAAAGCGGTTCACACACTTACAAGGTAGGTCACAAAAAGGGTATATGTCAAATTGCCTCACACTCTTAAAAGTTGCCTAAGATCATGTCAAGAGAAAGCCTTACTTAGTCAACTGGACTAACGGGGCAAATTCTAGGGTCCATCATGCATGGTTCAAGGTAAGCTCATCACACAAGGCATCGACAATAAAGTCAAACAAGACTCAACACTTTCGCTAGTGTGCAACGGTTATCACAAAAGACTCGATTCGACAATAAGCTTTTCATAACGAGATGCAAAGAGTTCACATATTGTCTATGCAACTTCATTTGGCCTCATCATAGCCGTACATTAATGTTCGTTCGATTGCAAGCACTATTCAAGTCATCGATATTGATCGAAAATGAGACTCAAATTTGCCAAGGAACAACCACATTCTAGTGCATACAAGAGGTGGCAAAAATTTGCGAAAAATTTTCGGAAGGGTCAAAATCATTTTTCAATTAAAACAAAAGGGAGCCATAAGCTCAAACATCCACAGAAACAGTATATAAACACAATTTTAGCTCACAACCCAATATCTAAACAAAACCAGAGAGTCATAAAATCACAAAAGGCGGGCTTCACCCCACCACAAATAAAACATTTGTCCTCAAATGCAAACAAAAATATCCAAAAGTGAAATAAAGTAAGACAGAGAGGGACGTAAAGAGGGGATCCTATCTATGCAGTCACTCCATCTGTGTGGGCATCAGTGCCTTGTGTAGTGCTCGAGATATGGGCATCAGTGCCCGAAGTCCCCTCAGAAGGACCAGCACACGACAATACGATATGATCATTGCAAATGAGTACCAAATCTTCGAAAGTAAACTCGAGGTTCGGAAAACAAACCTTTATGCCGATTAAAGTACTTTGAAATGCTAGGCGGCAATGAAATCCAACTCCGAGCTCAAATCAACAACCAAAATACTTATGGAAAGCAAAAATATTTAAACTACTAACTAGGTGCGAGATTTGGAAGATTAAAAGCGAAGGAAAGTGAAAGAGTTGGAAGTTTAAACCTTTGTCCTGTTAAGAAACCGTCCAGTTCTCACCCATTCGGCAACATTAGTCGTGGTCGCAGATCCATTCAATGACTCGCTGAGTAGATACTTACCTCGCCGAGTTTTACCGGACCTCCAGTTAAACTGGGGGTCCAAACGGCGTACTAGATCGCAATCGGCGATTCGCCAATAATTTCTTGGGAACACCGAGTTTTACAGACTCCACTTTGAAGTTGTCTTTAGTCCAACGACGGTCTAAGTCGAGGTCGCCGACTTCTTAGGTGATGCGCCGACTGGACCTTTGGCTCGCCCATTTGCACTTTTCACTCACTTTCCATACTTTGACCTACACAAACAACACACCATTATTTCTTAAAGCAAAAATAAAGAGGTAAAACCTTGGGCTGCCTCCAAAGAAGCGCCTTATTTAACGTCGTGGCACAACGCAACTCCTCACTCAAGTTCCATTAGTGAGGTTTGCCTCATTACTCCTCTTTTGGCTCTGGGTAGAGAGAAGACAGCACTTGGTCCATTTGGTACCCAAAATTACCATTCATGCTCATCTTTTATGTTTCAATACAGAAACAAGCAAAACAAAACTAAAAATTAAGTAAGTAAAACTACAACTAAGAAGAACAAAGATCCTACTTATCTAAGAATTCTCAAGTAACACCACTCCCCGACAACGGCGCCATTTTGATGCTTATCGTGACCAACGACACTAACCTACAGTATGAGTGTCTACGATCGTCGATAGTATAGTAACCCAACTAAAGATTGGGATCGTGTCCCAAGGGAGTGGTTTTGAGAATTGATAGAAAAATAAAATTTAGCTCTAACTAGTCGTAGCTAAAGAAATTAATGAGCAAAAACATAGTAGATTAAAAGGGGTGACACAAAAGTGTCAAATATCAATTGGGGGTTTAGTCACAAGTAGTAAAAACAACAAAAATTAACAAGAAACTCAAGTATGGGGAAATGTTCTTGGGGTGTGACCGCAATACACGTTGGGATAAATCGTTGGGTACATGCTTTAAATAGGAAGTTTGCAAGATAATAGTGACTAGGCTAAGCTTTATATGGAAATAAGTTCCCTCTCGGGCAACTTACCCCGTTTCAAATGGGATCCTCTCGGACACCCATTTGCCGCATGAAGACCAGCCTACGCCTTACCCCACTCACTCTCTCGAGCTGAGTGTTAGGATATGGGACTAGGGCTCACCCTCTCGGGCTAAATCGACCCACTCCTTAGGCCATCAATCTAGTGTTCTTGGTTTTACGACCTCCCTCTCGAGCAAGCCAAAAACACATGGGTGGTTTTGTATTTGCAACTACAAACCCATTAAATTAAACCACAACCACTAGGTGAAATAACCATTAAAATACATCTACTCTATTAGCANTTCGGCAACATTAGTCGTGGTCGCAGATCCATTCAATGACTCGCTGAGTAGATACTTACCTCGCCGAGTTTTACCGGACCTCCAGTTAAACTAGGGGTCCAAACGGCGGACTAGATCGCAATCGACGATTCGCCAATAATTTCTTAGGAACACCGAGTTTTACAGACTCCACTTTGAAGTTGTCTTTAGTCCAATGACGGTCTAAGTCAAGGTCGCCGACTTCTTAGGTGATGCGCCGACTGGACCTTTGGCTCGCCCATTTGCACTTTTCACTCACTTTCCATACTTTGACCTACACAAACAACACACCATTATTTCTTAAAGCAAAAATAAAGCAGTAAAACCTTGGGTTGCCTCCAAAGAAGCGCCTTATTTAACGTCGTGGCACAACGCAACTCCTTACTCAAGTTCCATTAGTGAGGTTTGCCTCATTTTCATGAGGCCACTCCTCTTTTGGCTCTAGGTAGAGAGAAGATAGCACTTGGTCCATTTGTTACCCATATTTACCATTCATGGTCATCTTTCATGTTTCAATACAGAAACAAGCAAAACAAAACTAAAAATTAAGTAAGTAAAACTACAACTAAGAAGAACAAAGATCCTACTTATCTAAGAATTCTCAAGTAACACCACTCCCCGACAACGACGTCATTTTGATGCTTATCATGACCAACGACACTAGCCTACAGTATGAGTGTCTACGATCGTCGATAGTATAGTAACACAACTAAAGTTTGGGATCGTGTCCCAAGGGAGTGGTTTTGAGAATTGATAGAAAAATAAAATTTAGCTCTAACTAGTCGTAGCTAAAGACATTAACGAGCAAAACATAGTAAATTAAAGGGGGTGACACAAAAGTGTCAAATATCAATTGGGGGTTTAGTCACAAGTAGTAAAAACAACAAAAATTAACAAGAAACTCAAGTATGGGGAAATGTTCTTGAGGTGTGACCGCAATACATGTTGGGATAAATCGTTGGGTACATGCTTTAAATAGGAAATTTGCAAGATAATAATGACTAGGCTAAGCTTTATATGGAAATAAGTTCCCTCTCGGGCAACTTACCCCGTTTCAAATGGGTTCCTCTCGGACACCCATTTGTCGCATGAAGACCAGCCTACGCCTTACCCCACTCACTTTCTCGAGCTGAGTGTTAGGATATGGGACTAGGGCTCACCCTCTCGGGCTAAATCGACCCACTCCTTAGGCCATCAATCTAGTAGTCTTGGTTTAGCGACCTCCCTCTCGGGCAAGCCAAAAACACATGGGTGGTTTTGTATTTGGAACTACAAACCCATTAAATTAAACCACAACCACTAGTTGAAATAACCATTAAAATACATCTACTCTATTAGCAAGCAAGACCTAACAACAATATCAACACATATTTGCTAAATCACACCCCAAGAATGGGGGTTTTTAGCAACACATCAAGAAATAACAAAATGCACCTTAAATGATACTAAAATCAAATGGGTATAAGAAATCAAATCTTGATTTAAGCAAAGGAAGAAGAATAAAGAAGACCCACTTCCAACTTGGGGAAGATGAAATCCTTCTTTCTTCAAGTCTCCCACAAAACCCTCTCCAAACTTGTGAGAAAAATATCTAAAAAGTACTATTCTATTCTTCAGAAAATAATAATGGTTCGGAACTGTAAAATTAATAAAAAGTTTATTATTTATAGCCATCAGAAATTAGTGTTGGCGGATAGTTTGGCGAGGTTAGTCAAGTCCGCCGAATGACTCGGCAACTCGCTCTTCTTCTGTCTCATCGCCGTTTAGTGCTTATCTTCAACATCTTCACGTTCTGTCCATTGGGCAGTATAGTACTGCTTCGCGGAACTATTCAGCGAAGCGCCGACTGCTCCTTTTATCACCTTTTTGATCCTCTTCCTTCAGGGCTTCACATACTGGAACAAAGGGCGGAATCTGTCCTTTCGGCGAATCGCCAAAGGTGCTTGGCGATGCTTAGGCTTTAGCTTCTTCGTTCTTTTGTTCCTTTTTGCGCCTAAGTGTCCATGCTTTTACTAAAACTTTAAATACCTGAAACTTAAGAGTATTCATCATATATTTATACAAAATAAGCATTTGAGGACACTATTTCTATCAAAATGAAGCCCTAAATGAGTCCAATTTGTGGACTCATCAATGGGATAAGGAAAAGACTAAAATACCCCTCTTATTTTTGAGTAACTTTCCTTAAATGAACAACTTCACTTCAAACGGGCATATCTCCCTCATACAAGCTCGAAAATTAGCAAACTTGGTGGCGTTGGAAAGATGACTCAGATATCTTTCATTTGATATCTTATTGGTCTCATAACTCATCATGTGCTAAAAGTTATGGTCGTTTGAAGTTGACCCAAAACATAGAAGAACTTAAGAATGACTTGAATGAACTTTCTTTAGTTCTTTTTGGAACTCAAGGTGCTAAATCTAGCGACCTTAAAACATAAGAAAATTTTAAATTTCTCGGTAATATCTTACTCACAACAAAGAATTGTTCGAGTCTTAGTTCAAAAAAATTTCAGGGTGTTACATTATCTCCCCCTTGGGATCATTCACCCTCGAATGACACCTTAACTGGGTATGAAAGGGGTTACTCTCACTATCTCTTCTGACTTGTGAACTTGCCTACTAACACAGGCTGGACTGATTCGTTCCAAGAGTTGGGACCTTCTATAGCACCTAAATCAAGAATGATGCTATTGTGAACATAGTCACTCTCTCTCTGAAGTTACCTTATTTGAAACAAAAGAAATCTGGGCATAGAGTAAGAATAGGAATACCATGCCTTGGGTAATATGACTGCTAAATATTAAGCTTAGCAACACTCCTCAACTACGCTCTTCTTTCATTATACCATGCCGCATTGGATGCAACTCATAGTTCCCTTAAGGGTACATGACTTCTCTTACCAAGGCCTAAGTCTAATGACATGCTCTTACTATATTCAAGCTTAACCCAAATCCTAAGGTTCGGGTTCTATACCTCTCTATAGGGAATCTCATTCTAAGAATATTGCTCTTTACCACCACACTAAATCAACATTGGGCTCATATCAAGAACCATCTAATGTTTAACAACACCACATTCAAGCTTAGCATTCGAACCACTTCATGGACTTTTACTTACTAACTCCTTAAGAAGTTCTCATTCTCTCATCATCTCTGCCATACCAACTAGAATTTCCCGCATTACTACTTGAAACCAACTAAGGGCTCTTATTTAACTATTTATCATAGTAAAACCTCACCCTCCTCTTCCTCCTTATTTATGACTTAGATGGAATTATCACATCATCATTATTATGTTAAGAACATTAACCTTCTTCTTCTAAGATCACTCCACCACTAAAAGGACCTCTGAAAAGATATCCCATATATTCTTTTGATCTCATTACTACCTTATTCTCAACACAGGGCTTTATTTCTCATCTTATCACCCCCCCACCCTTAGGTCTAAAGTTGACACTTGGAAGCTATGGACCTATTCCATCATCTCTAAGATGGTCTACATCCCTTTTTCACAACTTAAGTACTATTTGCTCACTTATTATACCTCATTACTGAATCAGTTCTATAACCTTTGGAACATCATGACCCTCTCAAGTAAATCATAAGCCTAGCTTAGATCTATCACTTCATAAATACTTTGTGCTTTTATTCAACACATATATTTAGTCTCCTCTAACACGATGGCACATCGACATCAACTCTATTCTGGTTAAAAGTATACTCTATCTCATGCAGACTAGTAATTATTCCTCTTCCTTCTATCAAGAACTCTCTACAACATTATTATCCCTTATTTCACTCATAAAGGAACTCATCACTTATAAGTCACTGGGTGCATGATTTCAATAACATAATCTTCCCCATCATTGTCTCTTTTTCTTAGATTATTGAACCTTTACATACTTTCCACCAACTCTGGGGACTTTGACTACTACTGCTCATAATTTTGTAACTCATGCTACCTTTTTCGATGAAAATACTACTGAAGCTCTAAACATACTTCCTCATAAGGATCTCAGCTAAAACATGGCTTAGAGAAGATAGTGCAACTCGCCTTTAGCTTGAACACACGATTCATATGAACATGAGCGCATTCCTTTGAAACTCAACAATTAACTCACTCATGGGCTTCTCTCAAGCCCCTCTTAAGTCTCATGACTTCCTCAAGATTTTGCTAAGAGTAACTCATTGATAAAAAACTGATTTTGCTTTCCAACCACATCTAGTATTAGGGGTAGTCGAATGGATATAAGAACGTGCAAGTTAGAATAAGTCTCTATGACATAACTCTATTGCACGATTAAGAGTATGAAAGAAGGGAAACTGGGGCCCTCACAATCATAAATAATATCCTACTTTACACGGCTTCATAGACACCCCATGACACTTGAACCCTGTGCTCTGATACCAAGTTTGTCACGACCCGAGTCTACACCCTAGATGTGGCCGACACTCAAGAACCATTGCTGGTCCCCAAGCTAACCCTCATCTTGACTGACTACAAGCGAAAGACTAACTCAAGCATACAAAATATTTCAACTGAAATAAATTCAATAACTCCAATACTAACTTTCAAAATAATCTGAACAATACTCAATAGATGAACTCAGAGTTTGTAAAAACAACTCAAAGAAGATACATATTGAAACTACTCAACTTTGTCTATATATGAAGCCTCTACTATACAGAAAGATATCGGGACAAAACCCACGACATCTCAAAACCAACTAACTGCAAGGTAAAGGTGAAGTCCTCCGGAATATAAGAAGGCTCACCAAAGATGACTAGAACTGCAAGTGGTATCAATGAAGCTTTTATTGATGACCCTGAATACCTATATCTGCATCATAAAATGATGCAGGCCAAATAGTGTCAGTATATTTAATAAACGAGCATGAAAGTGGAATTCTAAAGCATAAACATAAACTTGAACTGATGGAAAAGAAACATACTTACCTCCTCTCCACTCACTCAACTTAACTCAACTCAACTCAATAAAGCATAGTTCAACTCAACACAGAAAAATAGGGCTTAACTCAACAATAAGATACTCAACTGTGTGATAGATAATTCAACTCAACACAGAGAAATAGGGCTCAACTTAACAATAAGGTGCTCAACTTTGACTCAAGATACTCAACTCAAACTCAAGATACTCAACTCAAGATGAAAGCAACAATAAATGATGAAATATCTGAAAAGTTGTTAAACAATATATAATAACTCAGTTGTATGCAAAGATACAATAATAACTCAATTGTATGAAAATACAATAATAACACTTATTTGAATGTAAGGATACAAAATAACTCTATTTGGGAAATTCTCTAACCGACAACCATCACTATGAGCTATGTGATGATATAACGTCTAGCCCGCGTTGCCATCACTGTCATATACTTTGTCGGGTTATAGAACCTACTAACTAAGGGGATCCACTAGTCTATGTCAAAAATAAATAAGGAATCATCTAAAAAATATGACTTTTTCTACCCACGTTGGCTACATAGTTTATGGGGGCTGTGAGTCGTTAGAACTCTCCCCCATACTGGTGCTCAATACTACTCCCAAAATGTAACTTAGCTCATTATGTTTTAAAGAAAACATTTCCTCCTCCTCATTATTTGAGATTATTACTCAAAAGGTTTCACTTAAAAGAGATAGTATTCAAAAATGCTCATGAACTCTTCTGGAAATTTGTGTTTCCTCTCATCTTAAATGTAAAAAACATTTACTCTTAGGAATAGTTAGTTTCCTTATATCATTTTAAAGAAAATGAACTCAACTCCACTCTTCCTCAACTTAGTGCTCAAGTCTTTAAAACAAATTTTCAAACAATTTGTAAAAATATTTCTTAAAATAGGGTTCATGCCGAATTATGGACGTGAACGACTCAATTTAAGGTTTTCAATAACCGAACTCAATACTTGGAACTCAAGAACTCAAGGAATCAATGATACTACTCAGCTAAAAAATGCTCGACTCAGAGGGTTCATGCGGAATTATGGGCATGAACTACTCAACTCAAGGACTCAATGATACTCAATGATACTTCTCATCTCAAGACTGCTCAACTCAGAGGGTTCATGCGGAATTATGGGCATGAACTACTCAACTCAAGGACTCAATGATACTCAATGATACTTCTCATCTCAAGACTGCTCAACTCAGAAGGTTCATGCGGAATTATGGTCATGAACTACTCAACTCATGGACTTTCATGGGTAACATGTAGTAGTCCCATTATTAGGGATATAATCCCAAAATTATTAGGAACTCAATACTGAAGACATAGAACTTGAAGATACTACTCCTCTCAAAGATACTCAAATTATGGAGTTCATGCAGATTTTATGGGCATGAACGACTTGACTCAAGGATCTGAATGATAATGTAGACTCATGAATACATTCTCTTCATTCTCATATTCAGTTACTTGAGTCTTGAAACAATTTATAAGTTATTGTAGAAGACTCCTCGAATAGACTCAAAAGGACTTTCTCAAACTTTACTCTAAACCCTTCCTTTAAATTGAATTATGAATTCAAGGTTTATGATTCATGTTATGAATGATCTCTCGATGTTTAGATGTAGTGTAGAGTAGTTAGAATCAATAGGGAGTAAATGTACACTTTGAAAGAACTTAGACGGGTAAAACGACGGAAGCCAGGGGACCCTGTCACACTATTGGCGCGGGGCGCCATCCCCTAAGCATCAGAGGCAGCAACCAGGCTCACTTCTGGGGCGCCGCCCCATCCCCTCTGGCGCATCTAGGGCGCGCCACCCTAGCCCTCCCCTAAAACAATCCGATGAATTTTCTTCTTCGATTTTTGGCTCTAATTCGCCTATAATCAAATGTTTTCTTCCCAACTTACTTAGATTCTAATACCTACCATAAGTACATCAAAATCTAGTAAAAAATAACTCTTAAACTCCTAACTTTCCTCTCAATAACACATCAACTCATCCTAATTCAAGAACGAAAACAATATTTCATGAACACTAATTAAGAACTTAAATTTCTCAATATTTACGGATAGATTTGCAAAAGAAACTCATGATTGGCATGTGGGTGAACGAACCAAACACTATGGAAACTTACATACCTCTTAGGATCGAATCCTTGGCGAAAATCTGCAACAAAACTTAAGAATCTTGACGAACGTCTTGAACCACCCTCTTTTCTCCTCTTTTCCTCCTCTTGAACTCTTTTCTAAAACCCTAAGTGTAATTAGGATTTATAAAACTAAACCAAATCAGTTTAGAACCCTAAATATTACTATAAATCATTTTAAGCTGACGGGGTAACGAAAAGACTAAAATACCCCTCATATTTTTACGCAACTTTCTTTAAATGAACAACCTGACTTCAAACGGGCATATCTCACTCATATGAGCTCAAAAATTAGCAAACTCAGTGGCACTGGAAAGATGAATCAGAGATCTATCATTTGATATCTTATGGGTCTCCTAACTCATCATGTGCTAAAAGTTATGGTCATTTTGAAGTTGATCCAAAACTTAGAAGAACTTAGGAATGACTTGAATGAACTTTTTTTTTAGTTCTTTTTCGAACTCAAGGTGCTATATCTAGCGTCCTCAAGAGTTAAGAAAATTTTAAATTCCTCGATAAAATCTTACTCACAACGAAAAATGGTTCAAGTCTTAGCTCAAAATTTTTCTAGGGTGTTACATAGAGTAAAAAATTAACTGACCTGAATGAATGAAAGCAACATAATTGGATCTATACATGAATATGGAGTGAAAACCATTTAAACTTTACAATAAGATGTGCAATAAAAGCAACATGAAAATAATATACTTTCATTTGTGGGGAGTTTCTCTAGCTGACAACCATTACTATGAGTCTAGCAATGATACACCGTTTCGTCCACGTTGCAAGGGCCATCCTATACCTTGCCAGGGTTTAGGATGATATTGTGATTATGGATCCATCTAATAGGCCTTCTCAGAGGCAGTGAGGAGTCACATGAAGAATCAATTCTATTCTATCCTATCCTATGCTGGTCACGTAGTTTATGGGAATTCTGATTTATAAAAGACTCTAACCGAATTGGATGCTCGATACTACTTCTAAAATAATCAATATAACCTTATGATCAATTCACCCATTTAAAAGAAGGGACTTTTTTACTTTATAGAAGTACTCTTCAACAAATTAGACGTATTTACATTCTTAAAGAATACACTCATGAACTTATCTTTCAATCCCAATAATCAACAAAGGTACATATTTATATACATATATAAAAATAACATTTGAAGCTCTTAAGTTTATAAAATAGAGCCTTTAAACTTTCTCTTATCTTACGTTGAATTTGGAATGTACATGAAGACATATAAGAGTAAAATGTTTGCTCTCTTAAGGATTAATGAAGACTTTAAGAGTTAATATCAAGAAGAGAACGAAGACACGATTTAAAGGGATACATACGGGAAGTAAAAGGCCAGGTGATCCAGGTGCATCATTGGCGCGTCGTGCTAGCCCCAAGAGTACTGGGAGTACTTTGGGGTGCACAACAGGCGCAAAAGCCATTCTGGGGCTTTGGTGGTGCATTTCTCCATTGCGAACCCAGAAATCCGAAGAATGTTCTTGTTCAATTTCGGGTCCTAACTCATCTAGAACCGATTGGTTTCTTCTAAACTCTCTTTGATTCATAAACCCAACACAAATTCAATGAAATCTCACTCAAATTCTCTCAAGAAACACCACTCATTCGCAAGACCCTCACCTCAAGAACTCAAAACCTCCATTGTTGAAGAATGGGGCTAGACTCAAGAACTCTTCAGGAATCCTTACATAAACGATTTCATGGAAAAATCAATGAAATGATTACATGATTGGCGTGAGGACGAACAAGCCCATCACTATCAGAAGCCTCACATACCTGGAAGAACAATATTCTTGAAGAAACTTGAAGGAAATTCTTGGAAGATTTGCCCTAGCCTTAATGTTTCTTAAAGTGTTTGAGAATTTAGGAGTGAATGAGAGGGTTTGATTATGAAAACTGATTTTCTACACGTTTAGGGTAATTTCAATGATTTCTTTGAGGTTTGTTAGGACTAACATACCCTTAAAAATAAATAAAACGAGATGGCGGTCAGGATATTATTCCAGCGGACAGTGAGGTCTGTATTCACTCCGTAACCTAGAGCCATCGCGGAGCTGCTGCTAGGTTAGAGCGTCTCTAGTAAATCAACCATATCTTTTTACTCAAAACTCTGAGTGAGGCAAACTTGGTAGCGTTGGAAAGATGACTCGAAGACGTTTAATTTGATAGTTAATGGGTCACCTAATTCTTTATGTGCTGGGATATATGATTGTTTGAAGTTGACCTAAGTAGAATCTTATATAAAAACTTAATAAGTAAGTTAGACTTCAACTTAATTTTGTGCTAGCGGATTTTAGTGATCTTAATTCATATAAAAAACCATTCCTACACTAATGAATTGACCTTAGAATATAAGAACAATGAAGAATCACTCGGTACGACCTTATACGCAATTCAAGAATGGTTTGGGTCTTAACTTGGAGATTTTTGGGGTGATACAATATCTCACCCTTGGAATCATTCATCCTCGAATAATGGTTAAACTGAGAATGGAGGGAAAAAATTTACTATGACTAGCTCTCTTGACTTCTGAGCTTGCCTACTAACATAGGTGGGCCTGATTGATACTAATAGTTTTGAAAGTGGACTAGAGTACATAAGTAATGAACGATATGAGTTTGAACATAGTCACACTCTATCTAAAATTATTTTACATGAATCAAACGAATATGGGCACGAAGTAAGAATAGAAATACTATGCATTAAGTGATAGATTGGTAGCTGACAAGTTTTTCTACATTTTCCACCCCATTCTTTTAGGAATACTACTCATTATCACTGTCACTAACATAACTGGAAAGGATCATTGGAAGGACTTTAGGGAGAAAGATCATAAGTACGATTCATTCGAGATATCTGATATAAGAATATTCATGGAATAACATTATATTGTTAGACACTGAGAGTAAGTCATAATTTTGTGAGACTGAGCATACTATGAGACATGAGTGCTGATATGAATAGGTTCATATCATGAGGCTGATATCCATAACTTTATGGAGTAAGATTGAGATCAATGGGTTAAAGTCTTTTCCCCTCATTCTGTGAACTGAGCATAGATGTAAATATGGTTGTAGTGTATGAACACAAGTCATGAACATAATTCTGATATAAGAGACATCAACATGACGTTGTGACGACTGACTTTGAGGAATACGCTAGAGTATGAATGGATTGATATAACACTTTAACTCAACCTGAACATTTAACTATCTAATTATCAACACTTGATTTGGTTTCTCATCTTAACATCTCCCTCTTAGGTTTAAAGCTGATACTTTAAACCTATAGATCTATTCAACCATCTCTAAACTGGTCTACATTCACTTTACTCTAATACTCAGGAAAGTGCTAATCTCATGTCTACAGAACTCTCCATGTGCAAATACCAAGATTCCTTCTAGGGCTTCGTTCTAAGATGCTTCTTTTAACCTCTTCTCATTGGCATATAAAACTGCTTAATCTAACTCTTAGTTGTTTGACTTCTCCTTCTTAGCCCACTAATATTGTCCTTCTGAGTTCATATCAATCAAACTGGAGAAAACTTGAGTTATCTTTGAAAGGCTCATCATTGTCTATATATAGTCCCTTCGACCAAACTCTTAAGGGTAATAAATAATTCTTACATCAGTCTACTCCATATTGATAACTCAATTATACTCTCTAAGCACATATAGAAAGTCATAAACTTAATTAAAACCTCCTTCGACTACATAAAATCTCGGGTACACCTCTTAATGCTCTTACTAATCTAGTGACTTCGCCTCACTTTATTGCTCTCATCTAAGAGTCATAATACCGCACTTGTACCATTCACATTTATATAAAAGTAACACCTTAACTGCTCACCTAATTTATGTCAAACCTACTAGATCAGATTTTAAAACTAACATCATCACCCTCATACTTCTATCCTTTTGATCACGACACTCATCTCAAATTCAAGATTAATGTCTATTTCTAAACATCGATATCAATATTATTACTCGCTTACTCTACTAACTTACAACTACTAGATAAAATTAAGAAATACTCTGCCATTAAGACCTCATGAAAAGTAGTCAATCTTTATCTCCCAGTCTCCATACTTACATATTACTGTCACATTCCATTTCACAACTTAAGAACTATTTACTCATTCACTATACATTATTGCCTAATTAGCTCTGTAACCCTCTGAATATTATGGGCTCTCCCTTAAAAATCATATGCCTATATTAGAACTATCCCCTCATGAATACTATTTCTCTTGTATTCAACACCTACACTTGGTCGCTACTAACACAATGAAACATCATTATAAACTTCTTTCTAGTTAAAGTATACTCTAACTCATCCTAACTCGTAACTATTCCTCTACCCTCTATCAGGAACTCCATACAAAATTATTATTCTTCAGTCTACACATAAGGAAAACTCATCGTTAATGACTTACTAGGTACATGACTACAACAACATAATTTTCCTCATCACTATCTCCCTTTCTTATATTACTATACACCTGCATGCATTCTTTTAACTTTGGGTACTTTTACTACTACTACTTATAACATCGCAACTCATACTATCTCTTTGGGAAAAAAATGCCATTAGATTATTCTGAAACACACTTCCCTCATAAGGGTCTCACCTGAAAAGAGGTTTAGAGAAGAGAGCATGGTAATACATCTCGCTTTTAGCTTGAACATACGATTCATATCAATAAGAGTGCATTATTTAGAATCTCAACACTTAAGCTCACTCACAGGCTTCTCTTAAGCCCCTCTACAGTCTCATGACATTATGAAGATTTTTCTGCTTAGAGTAACTCATCGATAAGAATCTGAATTTTCTTTTCAACCACCTTGAGTATGTGGGGTAGTCGAATGGATTTGAGAAACACACGAGTATGAATAAGTTATTTATGACACAACTATACTGTACGATTTATAGTATGAAAGAAGAGAAACTTTTCTTAAATGTCTGTAGTCCCTCATTTATATAAGTGGAGCCCTCACAACCATAAATAAGATTCTACTAACACCCTAGGACACTTGAAGTGTGTGCTCTGATACCAAGTTTGTCACGCTCCGAGCCTACACCCTAGATGTGGCCAACACTCAAGAACCATTTGTAATCCCCAAGCGAACCCTTGGCCAGACTACGTGACTTACATGACTCTAAGCAATACGCAAAAGCTTAAAATAGATGAAAATTTAGACAGTTAACAAAGAATTAAAATATTGTCTTGCAAATACTTAACATAAGTCATAAGTTAAATAAACATCCTAAGAAAACAATGGAAGCATCTAAGCTTGTCTGCCTATGAAGTCTCTAACAATGTAAGATAGATGTTAGGACAAGACCCACGACACCTTCAATACTACTAAGCTTAATGAAAATGAAGTCTCCCAAAAACAAGGAGGCCTAAAAAAATATTGTATGTGAGTGAATAGTGATCTCAACGAAATGCCTGTTGAGGATTCTAAGCACATGTAACTGCATCATAATAAGATGTAGGTCAAATGACATCAGTACATTAAATGTACTATTAAGTGATAGGGCTAGAGTAAACAATTACCTTACCTGAATGACTGAAAGCAACATAATTGGATCAATAAATAAATATGGAGTGAAAACCATTTGAGCTTTACAATGAGATTTGCAATGAAAGTAACATGAGAATGATATACTTTACTTTGTGGGGAGTTTTTCTAAACGAAAACCATTACTATAAGCCTAGTAATGATACAACGTTTTGCCCACGTTGCAAGGGCCATCCTATACATTGCCGGGGGTATAGGATGATATTGTGACTATGGATCCATCTAATAGGCCTTCTCAGAGGCAGTGAGGAGTCGCATGAAGAATCACTATTATCCTATCCTACGTTGGCTACATAATTTATGGGACTTCCGAGTTATAAAAGACTCTAACTCAATTTGGTGCTCCATACTACTCCCAAAATAATAAATATAACCTTATTCTCAATTCATCCATTTCAAAGAAGGAACGTTTTACTTTATTGAAGTACTCTTAAAACGTGAGACATATTTGCATTTTTAAAACATGCACTCCTGAACTTATCTTTCAAGGCAAATAATCAACATAGGTACATATATATACATATATATAAATAACATTTGAAGCTCTTATGTTTTTATGAAATAGAGCCTTTAAACTTTCCTATTGTATTAAGTTAATTTGGAATGTAAATGAAGAAATGTGAGTGGGACATGTAGACTCTCTCAAGGATTAATAATGACTTTAAGAGTTAATATCAAGAAGAGAACGAAGACACGATTCAAAGTAACACATACGGGACGAAGAATGGAGAAGAAAAAGGCCAGGCGTGTTGCGCCTACCCCAAGAGGCCTTGGAGTACTTTGGGGTGCATTGCAGGCACATGGTGGCATCCCACCTGATGCTTTGGTGGTGCATTACCCCATCCCAAAACCAGAAACCCGACGAATTTTCTTATTTAATTTCAGGTCCTAACTCATCTAGAATCGTTTGGTTTCTTTCAAACTATATTTGATTCATAAACCTAACATAAATTCAATGAAATCTCACTCAAATTCTCTCAAGAAACACAACTCATTCGCAAGACCCTCACCTCAAGTACTCAAAACCTCAATTGTTAACGAATGGGGCGAAACTCAAGAATCTTTACATAAATGATTTCATGGACAAATTAATGAAAGGATTACATGATTGGCGTGAGGACGAACAAGTCCGTCAATAATAGAAACCTCACATACGTAGAAGAACAATGTTCTTAAAGAAACTTGAAGAAAAATCATGGAAGATGAACCTTAGCCTTAGCGTTTCTTGAAGTTCTTGAGCGTAGAAATTTAGGAGTGAATGAGAGGGCTTTATTAAGAAATCTGATTTTTCTATACATTTAGGGTAATTTAGATGACTTCCTAAGGGTTTTTATGAATAAAATACCCTTTAAAAATAAACAAAAATGAGCTGGAAGTCGGGATATTTTTCAAGCGGACGATAATGTCTGTATTCACTCTGTACTATGGAGCTATCGCGGAGCTGCTACTAGGTTAGAACGTCTCTAGTAAATCAGTCATATCTCTTTAATCAAAACTCGGAGTGAGGCAAACTTGATGGCATTGGAAAGAGGACTCATATACCTTTAATTTGATAGTTCAAAATAAATTTATATAGATACTTCAAATATACTCTTGCACTTGCCATAATAATAAAAAGAAATAGAAAAATTAAATTAAAGAGATTAATATTATAATATGTTTAATTACATTATCAAATTGAGGAAAGTAGGTGAGAACA
>NC_064282.1:65693309-65707983 GCF_019186545.1 Solanum stenotomum | reverse complement strand
TATTATTATTATCTATATTGTCAAAATATTATATATCTTACCACTAATTTAGAATTGTTTACGTATATTATGCTTAGATATATGTATTTTTGCTACCAGATATATAAAAAGGGTGACAGGCGAGCGAGAATGGGAAGCGAGGCGAGCGAGATTTATATGTATCTCAGACACATGTGAATCACACTAGATACACACTAGATACATATATTTGTATGTATCTTGAGTGATTCACATGTATTTGGCATACCATATACATGAGAGAGTGGCGAGTGAAATGGGAGAGAGGCGAGCAAGATTTGCTATATATGTGCACCAAATACACGCGGATCCACTTGGATACTATGTATCTAGAACAAATTACACTTAAATTTGACCCCATGTATATGAGATACATGTATTTGGAAGTATTTGAGTGCACCAAAATCTGGTAAAATAAATAATATTCCAAACTATAGTGTATTTAAGTAATTAACTCCTAAACTAGTGGAACTTATGTAAGTTCCCAAAAATTCTCCATGAACTTCCTTTTTGAATTTTTATCCTATATAACCTAGCACACTACGAAAAGATAATCTTAACTTTTTTAGGGAAAATTTTCAAAACAACAATATTTTAGCATCTAATAGGACCCCTTGTGAACACTTTCCATAATTATTTAAAATGTCAATATTTTGGTTTATTATAATGTTGGCTGTATTTATTTAATTTAAAAGAATACAAAATTTAATAAAAGAATGGAGAGAATCATGGGAGAAAATATTTTTAAAAAGGTAAAAATATTTCCCTTAGTTTGTTATCCTTACTTGTTTGAACTTTTTAAAATATAATTTTATCTAAAATGTATTCGGATGAACTTCTTTAAATATGATTGTGTGTATTCGGATGAACTTCCTTTTATAAACTGAGCACAATAAATACTCATTTCAATTGAAAAGATAGACCATACAATTCAAAACCTGATTGTATACTAATATGACGAATACAAATTCAAATCTAAATACAAACTAGCTGGTATACAAAGTGATATTGAAAATACAAAATGAGCCAAATAAAATACAAAATATATTTTACTAATGCAATTAGTAAGAATACCTATATAATGAATATGTAAATAAATTGTATTTTGGTTATTCAGAATTCAAAATGAATACAAAATCAAATCTAAATACAAACTACCTAGTATACAAAGTGACATTGAAAATACAAAATGAGTAACATAAAGTACAAATTTTGTTTTACTGATGCAATTAGGATGGATACCTATATAACATAACTAAACTGTATTTTGGTTATTTAGAATTGTGAATGAATACAAAATCAAATATAAATGCTAAACTTGATGGTATACCATTAGGACGAATACGAAATCAAATCTAAATACAAACAATTTGGTATACAAAGTGATATTGTAAATAAAAAATAAGCAAAATAAAATGAAAAGTTTGTTTTACATATGTAATTAGGAAGAATACCAAAATAATGAATACGTAAATAAACTGTATTTGATTTTTTAGAATTGAGAATGAATGGACAATTAAATATTTCGATTCGACAATTGATTCATCAAGTTCAATGGATTCAAGATGAGTCTTTTTTGAACCATCCATAGAGCGGCGGCATAGAATTTAATGGAAAAATGTCGTTGGGATTAGGGCAGAGCAACGTTGAGATTAGGGCAGCAAATTCATTAGTTGTAGTGGTGATCGATATGAAGAGATTATCTAGGGCAACTTTTAGGAACAAGCTTCTATTTTGAGGATAAAGTTTTTTACTTTTTACTTTCAGAATATTTTTTTTAGCGCCTAAAGTTTTGTTAAAAGAAAAGTTTTCATTAGGCTGAAAAATTTCCCGCTCAAGCCTCAATATAATACCTCAATTACATTTTAGGACTAGTTAGTAACTTTTTTAGTGACCGGATTTAATATCTTCCCAAAAACATATACCAATAAGGACCGAAATATAATCTCGTGCCAATACATATACTTTTAGAGACAAGAATATAGACTCATCCTTAAATGTTGGTCTTAATTAAGGCTTTTTCTTGTAGTGCATCCGATAATTTTCTCTCCCTCTCACTACGGTTAAAATTTGATACCTCGTGATATTATCTAGAGATAGACTGTGTACTATTCACAATCGAGTATTTAACTATGATCACCAAAACTCACTCGCTTCTTTTATGTGTACATGTCTCCAAAGCCAAAGGTAAAAATCGGTTTAATTCGCAGATAGGCAAAGCTAGTAAGTCGAGCCCCATAGCTATATATATTCATCTTGTAGAACCATTGACTATTCTAATATCAATTGTTACGCTAAGACAATCCAAATACACTCTTACTATGATATGATATTGTTTATCTAGAACTTGACAGGGAAACCGCCTGAGCCCAATAAGCAAAGAAGTTGTGGAGCAAGTCCGACTCCTGATCAGACGTAGGAGAGAGCAAAATCGGATATTATACCCCATTTTGCACGAAGAATTGTCAGATGTTGAAATCATACAAGTCGAAGAGAATTCTTAAAAAATTATAGGAGATAAGAATGGTGGAATCAGTAGAGAGAGTGGAGAGATTTAGGATAAAAATATAGAGAGAGAATATTAGAATGTGGGGTCTTTTTTTTTTTACTTTTAAGTAGTAGAGTCAAATTAGGTAACTGATTTGAGAAATAAAAGGATAGTAAATTAATTATATTAGGATATAATATATTTGCTAAAATAATGACATAATGACATTTTTAATAATTATTTTATAATGTAAATGTTTTAGCTAATTATGTTAGGGATTTGACTACTTTACTAATTTTCCCATTTTTTTTATTTTTGACTAAGCAAATTGTTGAATTAAAAACCATAATCAACATATTTATATGTTAATACAATCCATACGCAATTATTTTATAATTATCATATTTATTCATATAACAACTTATGTGTGATGATATATATATATATATATATATAAAGATATGGTCAAATTTGTTAGTAATGGGTGAAACTGTGCTCGTTATTCAGAAAATAGGCTAAAATTGTCATTTACGAAAGCTTAGCCATCATGAAAATTCTGATTTCACTGTTAAATTTAAATATTTTCACAAAAAAGTGACTTTACCTTTTAGTTGGCTCAATCTATAGTTCAACTACTAGAGACGCTTTAACCTGACATAATCTTCTACGATACGGAGAGAAAATGGACCTCACTATCCGAATTAAATTTCGCCTTCTAGCTCCGATTATTTATTTTTCTAAGGATATTTTTATCCTGAAAACCGTTTTAGATTTATCTAAATAGCCCAAAACGTGTAGGAATAAATTTGAATTAATTTTGAACACATTATATGGGTGCGATTAGATTAAAACCCTGAAAACTAATTTTTATTGATTAGTCAAAAGCCAAGATTTAAGGTCTTCACAATGATGGTATCATTAAATAGATTCAATTTAATCACATTTTATTTGAATCATTGACATATATATTAAAATTCTAAAACGTACCATAAGAAATTTAAATATTGAACTCATAATTAATACATAAATACGAGTTTTTGAGTTCACTAAATTCATATCATAAATGGAAATCACTACTAAATAATTCAAATAACACCATCAACTTTAAAATAAAAATAGATATTAAAACTTAAAAAGAAACATTTAAGAAACTTAATTATTTCATTGCATGAAACTCAAATGTATTAGGAACCGTTGTATGCTTAATTATCATTTTCTTGAGGAGCCTGTGCAAAAGAAGCAGCAACATTTTATTAACTTTTGTTGTCTACAATTATAGTAGCTTATTAAAACATTTTCCTATTATGTTGATTTTTTTGAAGATTTTGATATGTAGATTATTTAATTTCAAATTATGTTCTCACCTACTTTCCTCAATTTGATAAAGTCATTAACCAAATTAGAATATTAATCTCTTTAATTTGAAAATTTTGATTTATTTTGTATTATTATGGTAAGTGCAAGACTATATTTTTTTTAAGTATCTATATAAATATATTTTGTTACTATAATTTTAACATAATGAGGAGATTTGTTTTCATTTTGTAGTATGGCAAGAAATTAATTACAATATTGAAGAATATTTTTGTAAAAATAAGAACTACATTTTTTTGGAGCTAGAGCCTTATCAATTAACATATCATATTAGAGTTATGGCAGAAAAAAAGACTCTAGGACGTCAAAAGATTCTGATGGCCAGAATAGAAGACGAAGATGATCTATACACAACATTTTCAAAGCGTTGTGCAAGTTTATACAAGAAAGCAAGCAATAAGATTGGGAAATATGACATTGATGTGGGAATAATAATATTTTCTCATAATCATTTCTCTTTTTTCCACCCTACAATTGATGTTGTTATTGATCCTTTTTTTAGTCCATGGACTAAAAAAACGATCAACAGCATCATCTATTGTAGGTTGTAAAAAAAAGAAAGGATTACTAGTAGGGGAAAGTACTATTATTCCACATCAATGTCATATTTTCCAATCATATCACTTTATTTTTGTATAAACTTGCGCAACGCTTTGAAAATGTTCAGTATCGATCATCTTCATATTCTATTTTGGCCATTAGAATCTTTTGACGTCCTAGAGTCTTTTTTTTTCTGTCTTGACTCAGATGAAAATGAGATGTTAATTGATGAGGCTCTCCAAAAAATGTGTTGCTTATTTATACAAAAAAATCTACTATGTTGTAATTAATTTATTGCCATACTATAAATGAAAACAAATCTCTTCATTATATGTTAAAATTATAGTAACGAAATAAATTTATATAGATACTAAATATAGCCTTGCACTAACCATAAAAATAAAGAATACTCAAAATTTTCAAATTAAAAAGATTAGTATTCAAATATGGTTAATGACTTTATCAAATTGAGGAAAATAGGTGAGAGCATAATTAGAAATGAAATAATCTACCTATCAAAATCTTAAAAAATTCAATATAATAGGAAAATGTTTTAATATGATACTATAATTATAGACGACAAAAATTAATATAATTAGAAGAAAAATAAATTTCTTGCCTAAATTTTCTTAGATTTTTTTTTGAAGTTTTTCTGAGTGGAAGTTACCAAAATCCAAAAAAATTAATCTTAGTCGGTTTTGGGGAACATAAAATGTTTGAAGAACAAAATTTTAAAATTTGGTCAAATTTCATGGTCAAATAAATAATTGAAGATTAATTAAAATCTACTCTTAAAATATATGGTCAAATGCTAGCTAAAAATATGCCATGAACTTTCTTTTTTGAATTCTTATCATATAAAACAAAGCATATGACAAAAATATAATCTTTCTATATATTTTTTTAGGCTTAATGCATATGCGGCGCCTTAAACCTATTCATATTTTTTCGTTTAGACGCTTAAGTTTACCGATTGAACACTCAAACTCAAACTATAATGTGTCTATTGGACAGACTATGCCAACATAGTACAACTTGTGTAGTACACTCTCCTTTGAAAGAATGGAACGCCCCAATTTTACTAGAAATTAAATGTAAAATAACAATAAAAAAAATGTATAAAAGAATATAGGCTTGCTGAAGAGATTGTTGAAGAAAAAAATGCTTTTATTTTATTATCGATATGTCATTTTCTTATTTGTAATAATGCCACATAAGGAGCATTTGAAAGTCATGCACAAAGCATTTGGACTTGCTGAATAGATTGTGTTCAATACGCACACTATGACTTGAGTTCAATCATTCAATCGGTAAGTCTTATAATTTTAGTGTCTAAATGAAAAAAAGGGACAAGTTTAAAGGGCCTTATATGCATTAAGCCTCTCTTTTCTTTTCTTTTTTTAATTTTTGACTAAACAAATTGTTGAATTACAACCCATGATCAACACATTTATGTGTTAATACAATTCATACACAATTCTTTCATACATAGTGAATAACTCATGTGTGATAATATATATATATATATATATATATATATATATATATATATATATATATATATATATATATATATTATGGTCAAATTTATTAGTAATCGGTGTAAAACTGCCCTTGTCAATTGTCATTAATAAAATAATAGGTTAAATTTGTCATTTTTAAATGAAAAAAGCTTAGCTATTATGAAAATTCTGGCTTCTTCGCTAAATTTGAATATATTTATTTTTTTCAAAAAAGTGACTTTAAATTTTAGTTGGCTTTACTCTATAGTTCCCTAGTACAACTATTACTAGTAGTAGGAATATGGATCAACTCCACTCATTATATTCCTATTCTCTTCTTCTAATAGAATCACTTCTTTTAAAGTTGTCTATCAAGTGGTTAATGTATTTTTGTGTTTTCGTGTGATGTTTCAATATTTTTTAAGGTTCGATTTAGAAATATAATTTAAATTTAAATTTTATAACTTCTATTGTCACCATATTCTTAAATCATTTAAGATCGGTCAAATACTCACTATTTTACCATAATCTTTAATTATCAATAAATGAATAATTAGTAATACTTTTGAATAAGCATATCAAGTAGTGGTTCTAATTAAAAAATTAAAAATTTAAAAAGTGAGAAGGTGACAACATCAAATATACTTCTTAAAAGGAAATATAAACGGTTGTTTGTAAGGTCATAGAGAATGTGGAAAAATATTATCAGTAGCAAAAATTTAACTCGGTAGCCGTTATATAAAAAAGAGAGATTTAAATTGAAACAAAAATAAAAAGAATAACAATAGCTTAGACTAAATATTTATCTGTTTTAAATTATTAGAAATAACGAATATGAATGTGTTCCCATGATTGCATAACTTAGCAAGAATATTGTATCAGTGATCTATTTCAGTTCTTAACATGCAAGATCAGTAAGTTATTTATCATCTAAGTGGATGATCACTTATATAAGTGAATTTTACAACACAACTTGGTCCTTCTATAGGTGTATGCTTTACTAACCCTTATCTTTGATCCCATATTTGTATCCCTTGGTCCCTTCAAGCTATTAGACGAGGGTTTATATAGCCTCAAATCTTCGTTGTACAATCCATTTTCCCATTTGTTACCACCTTAGTCCATCAAGTAAGAACAAAGTGAGTTCTAACGCGGATCCTCATTAAAAAGCAATCAAAGCAGAGAAAAACAATACATGCATGAAAACCATTCAAGAATCACTTCTTACATTAACTTACTTTGATAATTCATTATGGCTCTCACAACCCTAATTATGAAATTTAGCTACACATTATCTCAAAAACACAATCAAAATTCATAAAATTAAATTTATGTGTGTCAATCATAAAAAATTAAAAATAATAGCTAAAATATCTTCCAAAAATCACGAATACAAATAAACAATAAAAGAGAAGAATGAATAAATCAAAGTTCTCCATCCTCCATGTCGGCTCTTACAATGTTCCCAAGATATAAAGTTCGAATCTCTATGTTGTATATTGAATGTTGTGGTCACTAACATACAACATCAGTAATAATTCCCCATTTGCCNTTACTTTGATAATTCATTATGGCTCTCACAACCCTAATTATGAAATTTAGCTACACATTATCTCAAAAACACAATCAAAATTCATAAAATTAAATTTATGTGTGTCAATCATAAAAAATTAAAAATAATAGCTAAAATATCTTCCAAAAATCACGAATACAAATAAACAATTAAAGAGAAGAATGAATAAATCAAAGTTCTCCGTCCTCCATGTCGGCTCTTACAATGTTCCCAGGATATAAAGTTCGAATCTCTATGTTGTATATTGAATGTTGTGGCCATTAACATACAACATCAGTAATAATTCCCCATTTGCCCAGCCTATCTTTGGCTTATAGCCTTCTAATTATAGCCAAGTAAAGCGCAAATATCCACCAATGATTGCCTAGATTGTTGCATGTCAGTCTTCTCCTTGGGACCTTATTGTATTCTCTTTTTAACTTCTTGTACATTCCTTTAATACTAAATTCTTCTGCCTTCATGATTTTTGTCACTTGTAGCCAGTGCCCTACCTTGAGAATTTTACTCAGAATCCAGGAGGCTTGATTAACTATCACATTCCATGGTTCCCTACCCTTGAGATAAAAGGTATGGACCCAAACAATCCATAGAGTTATCTTTTTGTTGTTGTGGTTCCACAGGTGCTTTAGTATAGCTTCTTTATTCCACACATATATCTCTGACATTAAGTCCTCCAGCAACCCTTCGCAGCAAAGTGTTTCCCATGCTATAAGTGCCTTCCCTATGCTTTAAACCCCACCATTCCAAAGAAACCTTTTGCACATTGTTTCTACTCTTTGTAATATTTGCTTAGGCAACAGGAATATCTGTGACCAGAACCTGCATAGTTGTAAAGACACTATTCACCAGTTGGATACTTCCTGCATAATATATGAATTTTACTGTCCATGTAGTTATTATTCACATCATCCTATCTATGAGTGGTTGACATTGATCTACTGATAATTTCTTTGAACTCAGAGGTACACCAAGATACTGAAAGGAAGTAATCCCTTTGTGAAACCTATATGGTGCAATATCATATGTTGATAGCTTCTGAAACTCCACCAAAGTATACACTGCTCTTGGCCTGATTAGCTATGAGTCCAAAAACATTAGAAAATTGTTGAAAGCATTCATACAACAGGGTGGTTGATTGTATATCTTCTCTTCTAAACAATAAGATATCATCAACAAAGCTTAGCTAAATGATTTGTTATTTGTGGCATCTTGGATGGTATTTGAAAACTGGTGTGGATCTCAGAGTTTTCAATAGCCTGGTTAGATATTCCATACCAAGGAAAAAAGATATAAAGATAGAGGGTTTCGTTGTCTCAACCCTCTCTTTGCTTGAAAAGGTGGACTAGGGCAACCATTTATCATGATATAATAAGATTTCGTCCTAACACAACTCATTAACCATGATATGAGCTTGTAAGGAACCTCCATGCCAACTAGTACCTCCTCCCGGAAATGCCATTCCAAGGAGTCATAAGCCTTCTGCATATCAATCTTAAACATGCATCTTGGTGATATGCCTTTCCTTCCATAGCCTTTGACCAATTCATGACTAATAAGAACTTTATCAGTTAGCACTCTACCAAGTACAAAAGTAGCCTAACTTGAATCCTCTAGATATTCCATAACATTGTGAAGTCTATTTGTGAGCATCTTTGAAATGATCTTATATATAGTAGTGCAACAAGATAAGGCATGTATTCTTGATTGAGGTAGGGTGGTTGATGAGTCCATGATTTGGACTCATTTAGGGCTTTATTTGGATAGATTTAGTGTCCTCAAATGCTTATTTTGTGCCAATAATTGATGTAAACTCTTTGATTTCCAGGTATTTAGATTGAGGAACAAAGCATGGACACTACTGAGCAAAGAGGAACAACGCAGCTTAAAGAACGAAGAAAAAAAGGCATGTTGATCACCTAATCCATTGGGCGAGTCGCTGAATGGCTATTATCTCACTTAAAGTTCCAGTGTGCCAAGCCCTAAAGGAGAAAGTCAAGTCGGCAAGAGAAAGGAGCAGTCGGTGTGTCATCGAACGATTCTGCGATGCAATGTTGGATCAGCCAAAGTTACAGAACTTAAGGATGTTGAAGGCCAAAGCAAAAAGGTGATGGAATTGACACAAAGGGCGGATCACCGAGATGATCGGCGATCCTGACTTACTGCACCGAATGGTCCTTCGTAGCATATTTTTGGCGACTATAAATACATTTCTGAATATTAGTATCATTTTCATAATATAGAATTTTTGGAGTTTGAATTGAGAGTATTGAGACAAAACTTTTCCTTAGCTTTGAAGAATTGAAGCTTTACATTTTTGAGAAATTGGAAGTGGGTCTTTGAGATTCTTTAATTTGGACCTTTGTAAAGATGAAATTAATCTAACCCAGTTGATGGAAACAAAATTTGGTAACAATTTTTATCTTTTTATGATGTCTAGCTAAAACCCCAATTCTTGGGGTGTGATTATGGGTTGATTTAGCTCATGGGTATTGCTAATTGTTAGTTTAAATGTTGTTTAGAAGTGATTTCATTCAGTAATTGTAGTTGAAATTAAAGGATTGTAGTTGCAAATACAGTCCTACCTTCGTGTTTTTGGCTTGCTCGAGAGAGAGATTTTAAAATCAAGATTATTGAATTGATGGTTTGTGGGTATTGGGTTATCATGGGTTCAGCTCGAGAGAGTGAATCCTAAACCCTTTTCCACACATTCAGCTCGAGAGAGTGAATGGACTAAAGCGTAGGTTGTTCTTATTTGCATGCTTGTTGGTGTTCGAGAGAAACCAACTTGATTCCGGGTAAATTGTTTGAGAGAAAGTTTATCCCCACTAAAGTCTAGCTTATTCACTAATTTACAGTTATTTACTAACAGTTGCAATTACCCATTTGTCTATATTAGCCTATAATTGAATCACATCCCAAGAACCTGTCTCATTATTGTTAAATTCGTGTTATTTGTTATTGTTGTAGCTGATAGTTGAAACCAAAACCCCGCTGTTATTTGACATTCGTGTCACCCCTTAATTTGAATTATGTTTCTATTCGATAATGTCTATTCCTATGATTGACTTGAGCATATTCGTGCTTTCCTATTGATTCTTAAACACGTACCACTCCCCTAGGATTCGACCCCAACTCATTTAGTTGAGTTATATTACTGACTAACGATCGTTGACACTTAAAATTGGATGAAGTGTCCTGATAAGTGAAATCAAAATGGCGCCGCTGCCAAGGAGTGGTGTTGTTTGAGAATTTTTAGTTAAGTTGAATATTGTTCTGGTTAGTTATAGTTGAATCTACTTATTTTTAGTTTTGGTTTGCTTGTTTGTGTTTTGGAACATGAAGTATGAGTGTGAACGGAAGAAATGGTAGCCAAGTAGGCCACCAAGATGACATCGTCAACCTCAACGATGTCAATGAGCCTAATGCTAATGACCCTCATCTTATGGGTGGAATTAGTGTCATTCACTTGCCGCCTGTTGAAGGGAACACGGTGTTCCATATTACTAGCACTATGCTTCAACTCTTGCAATTGACGGGCAGTTCAGTGGTTTGGCTCATGAGGATCCCCATGAGCATAATAGAAATTTTGTTGATGTTTGCAGACCATTCTCCTTCAAGAATATATCCCAAGAGTCGGTCCAACTAAGATTGTTCTTGTCCTCTTTGATGGGAGAAGCGTGCAAGTGGCTAGCTGAATTTCCACGATACTCAATCACTTCTTAGGAAGAGCTTGTCACTGCATTTCGAGTGTGAATTTTCCCTCCCTCAAAGATAATGAGACTTCGGGACAACATTCAGAGCTTCAAGCGTCTAGAAGGTGAGCCAATTCATGAAACTTGGCCTCATGGCTTGATTGACAATGTGTTGCTGTAGTATTTTTACCAAAGCCTTGACTCGGTAAACAAGGGTGTTGCTGACCAACTTTCTCCTGGAGGTTTGATGCAGCAACCTTATGTGATAGCAGCTCAACTCTTGGATGACATGACCACAATCAACCGAGAATGGTAGACACGTGAAGACCAGGTCTCTTCTCTGAATTCAAATTAACCAAGGAGAAGATAGAGAAAGACAAAGAGAGGGACCAGAACATGGCTAAGATCATGACACAATTTGACATTTTGTTTTAAAATGTCATGGGAGCTGGTGCTCGAAGTATCAATTTTGTAGGTGTTGTGTGTGTGAATCCCGAAGAAGCCAAGTTCGAAGCTTTGTATAATGAGAAGGTGAATTTCCTAGCCAACCAAGGTGGTGGTTATTGTTCAAACTACCCGAGGCAGGGTGGTAACCAAGGTTGGAGAAGGGATGATGGTTGGAGAGATCGTGATAGAGAATGGATGGATCGAAATCCCAATTGGAAGGGTGGGGGAAGGATAGGTATGTGCCTCCCCACGAGCATCAAAAGCCAAAGGATTCAGAAGATGGCCGGTATGAGGATATGCTTTCTCGTATCATCAACAAGGTTCAGGGGTCGGACAAGATTTTGAAAGAAGATGTGTCGACCCTTAGCCAGACAATTACCTCCCATTACGTCTCTATCAAGTAGTTGGAGACCCAAATGGGTCATATCTCATCTTATCTAAACCCGAGATAGCAAGGGGGTTGACTAGTGATACTATGGTCAACCCCAAGAATGAGGTTTGAGCGTGGACTTGCGTCGTGCCGCGATGTTAACTAAGGCACTGCTTGGGAGGCAACCCAAGTTTTTATTTTCTTTCTTTTTGGATATGAAATAATGGTGTATTGATTGTGCAGGTCAAAGTGTGGAATGTTTTTGAAAATAGGTTGGCGAGCTAAAAGTCCAGTCGGGGACTTGCTGAAGAGATCAGCGAGCCCGACTTGGACCGCCGCTGGACTCAAGACAATTTGAAATTGGAGTCTGTAATCGACGAGCCCAAGAGCAAATTGGCAAATCGCCGACCAGGTCGGCGATCACGACCTAGTCGCCATTTGGACCCTCACATTAACTGGAGGTTCGGTAAAACTCGACGAGGTAAGTACCCACTCAGCGTGTCGCTGAGCGGGTCGGCGAGCAAAACTTATAGCGCTGAATGGGCGAGAACTGGACGGTTTTTAAAGGCCAAAGGTTTAAACTTTCAAACTCTTTCACTTTCCTTAACTTTTCAACTTCCCAAAATCACACCCGCATTATAGTATTCTATATTTCTTCTATTTTTCTCATATTTTAGTCATCGAGTTTGTGTTCGGAGTTGGATATCTTTGTCGCCTGGCGCTTCAAAGTATATATTCGACATCTAAGGTTGGTTTTTCGAACCCCAAATTCTTTATTTAGAGATTTTGACTCATTTGCAATTGATTTTTATCTTAGTGATGTGTGTTGGGCCTCTTTGATCATAATTGTGTATGTGTGTGCTTGATTTAATTTGAATATCGTGCCTATAATGCCTTTAATTTTCTATTCCCGAAATTGTCGTGCTTGAAAATGTTTAAAATTGTGAGCTTGTGCTTGCATGTTGTTGGGTCTAATCAGGTGAAGTCTAAGTAACCCACATTTGTGCCAAATGATGTAATTTGCCCAGTGATGGAGCGGTTGACGTCATTCCTAAGGGCAAAAGTCATCAAATGGCCAAATTTGGCCAAACCGGGAGAAGTCTGAGTATCCCGGGGGAATGGGTGTAATGGGTCTTAGTTTAATTAGAGGAGTGTATGTTTTTTATTTTTTCTTCGGGGGCTGCGGGGTTGAATTTGTGAAGTTGGGTTGAAAGTAGGCACGTTGGGTCGTTTGACAATCTGGGTCGAGCTCGTCGAACCACTTGGCGGTTCGCTGAATCACCCCTTATCGCCTTTAATTTCATGCTTAATCTTGATTTGGATTCTGTAACTTTCAACGAGAAGCCTGAGTTCTCCAAGTGCACTCGGCGACTTGCCGAAAGTTCTTCTTGATCTCCCTTTGTCTGCGCCCATAATCCCTAAAAGCATTGTAAATTTCGGCGGGCTAGTCCTTGCTCGCCAAATGTTGTCGGCGATTCGCTTAAAGGCCCTTCCCATCACCGACATGAAAATTCTTTTGGGAATTTTTGAGCCAATCCTTTTGGCGAGTCCGATCTAGCTCGCTAAAGAGATTCGGCGACTCGTCGACTGGAATGACGAGTCTTTCTGCAACTGTTTTCTTCTGTGATTTTGCTTGAATTATTTTTAACTTTTTCTGATGTTTTGCATATATGATAAGGACAAATCTTNCCCCCCCCCCCCCCCGAAAAAGAGCACTGGGCATTACTATAAATGAAGGAAGAGCCAACCCTCCCAAAAAGGGAAGGCAAGAGCCTCCAAAAGGAGGACAAGGCAAGGGAAAAAGCCCCGCTACTGAGGCTCCGAAGCACAACACTCAGATAGTGAGGGCTCCCAAGCCGCGTTCTCTGAGCCGGATGACGACAAGAAACTACAGTCTTGACGGGCTGAGATTTGTGCTAGATCTCGCACTGACTCCTCTAGAACTCTAACATCAACCACTATGCCAGCTCTGGCACCCCCTGTAGCTCCAGTGCCACCAGTGGTCCCTCCTCCCAGGCTACTTAGCACGCTAAAAGCTGATTGATTGCGAACTATCCTCGAGGAGAAGTTGTTATCTATGGAGGGCCTTGAGGGCAGATACTCCAGGGTGAGGGACACCCTCCATTTCCACCATTTTCAGTAGTTCACCAGGCCCCAAGGCCCATACATTCTTGCATGGTTCCGGTAAGTTTACTCAGCATATGGTGATCTGGTTACTAAAAGAAAGAAGTACGCCAGTGAGTTCAGACTGGTTAAGTCGGTCATGGTCTGGGGAAAGGAAGTCGGGTGCAGTAGCGAGTACATTAATATTGTACTTGGCAGAGGTCTAGGAGCTACAATGGCATATGTGTGCTTGCCTACTACTTAGTCCTTGGATGATTTAAAGGGATGGCTTGCTCCATTGATTTCTAATACCACTCCGAAGTGGATCGAGGTAGGGGTCCCCATAGAGAAGAGGGATCTGAGTATTGTTGCTCGGTTCTGGATTGGCTTTATTAGCAGCATCATTATGCCATCCCAGAACGAGTCCATCCTATGCCACCTTATGGCAGCCTGCCTTGGGTTGATCATATCCTGGAGGAGCATCAACCTGGGACTCTTTATCGAGCAAGAGATGGCCATGAGGGCCAAGCAGAGTAAGACCGCCTTGCCATTCCCGGTGCTGATTTC
>NC_064282.1:65690487-65693209 GCF_019186545.1 Solanum stenotomum | reverse complement strand
ACCAGGCTCTAAAAGAGTTTTCTTCGAGTGAGCGGTCTTTCTATCTTTTGGGGTTGCATGCCCAAGGCAATGCTTTTTGTAGATTGAGATGGATTGATCTTCGCTATCGTGCCTCCTCCTTGTACCAGTTGATGCTGGGGCAGTGCTTAATATGAGTTTTCTCCTGCCCCAGACAGCTTCGAGGTTCCCATCGATTACAGAGGTTTCTACCACTGAACTTGCTTATGCTCCCCTTTGATCGAGTGTTATTTCTATAAATAAGATTGAGAAGGAAAATGTTGAATTGGCTTCAATCGAGATTGCCTCGGCTTCTTAGGCACATGAGGAACCGGCCTAACATCTTTTCAATCGAAATCCCAATCAAAGACAAGTTCTACCAAGGCCAGGATCTAAAAGAGAGGATACTTTCCTAAATTCCAAGTGACATGATTCCTCCTTCAGAAGCTAAAGTTGAATGATCGAAGTCTCCTTTAGGTTCAGTAGAAGAGATCGAAGCGAAGTCATCAATTCAACCATTCGAATGGTCTCCCCTAAGATTGACCTCTTTTCCAAATAAACCGAACCTCGATACCACATTCATCAAAAAGATATGGCCATCTCTCTAGGTTGCACAACCCCTTTAGATCGTTCTATTCGTGCTTGAAAAACGACCCCATCGGTCCGCTCCTTTTAATGGACATTCTTAGCCGTCCTCCGAGGGTTAACACCCCATAGATCAGATCGTGAACTCTTTCAGACCCTTAGTTTCACTTGGTTGGGGCAGAGTTTCAGCCTGCCTTCCACCGAATATAAAAAACCTTAGAGCTGCCTAACCTGCTGACATCCCGGCGAAGAGAGTCATTTTTTGTGTTACATCTTCGAATTCGAGAGAGGGCTTTCCTCTTATCTCTCAAATTATAGGCATTGAAGCGATCGAGAGAAAGTAAGAAAACTATTGCACANTTATTTAATTTTAATACATTTTATACCAAATAGGTTATAAATTAAAATAGTTTTTAAAATTGATGAATTATATATAAAAATATTCCAAGTAAAAAATATTATTTACAAATAGTTTCAAAGTAGTTATAACTTCTCAACTTTATTCTTGATAATTCAGAAGTAAATATCTTCTAAATTTTTATCTTTATCGACATCCTAAATATTTGAGGGTTAGAATTTGATGTAAGATGTGTTTTTAAATAACATGGAATATTATAAATATTATTATTACTGTGTTGATTTTTTTTAAAAAAATCAAAAATAGAAGACAAAATATAAAAAAATAAAAAAATAAAAAAATGAAATAATATGAAAAATTCTTAATCTGGAAATTAACTCCCCACTCGAATCGCAATTGCATTAACTATCCCACGTTATGTTGTTATCCCTGTTTCCTAATTTTTCTCACACAAATTGAAAAATCATGTAGTACATTTTAAAGAGACATTGTACGAACTATGAAGTGCTACACATAGGTAGAATTGTTTTTTGCCGTTGTGCAAACACTCGCTCTCCATCCATTAATCATCTAGCTATAAACACTTATGTATTTTGCCGCTGTGCAGTTGCCGCCTTCATCAGGTATTGCACTTCCGCATTGAACAGACAACAAAAGCCATAATGAGTCCATCAACTTTTGAAGCAATGGACATGGTGAAGTCAAGAAAATAAAGAAAAGACTTTATTGACCATAGATCAAAGATATTTTAAGCAATAACACATCAAGAGGGCAAAACTATATGTATAATTATTATTAAATGAATAACTGACTAACAATACTCTATAGATTATAATTTATTCAAATTTTATTAATTAAATAGATTAGATAAACATAAAAAATAATTCATATTTTGTATTACCATCAACACATCAACTAATAACAAAATCTAATACTGAAATAACTCATGAATAGTTACATCTCAGTACATATAACTTTTTTCATATACCTGAATTAAATAATACAATGATTTAGTCATCGTTTCAACATGATCATGTAATACATTTCAAGTTGAGGCATCATTATTCAAGTTAGGAAAAAAAGTTGAGGAGTCATTATGATAATCCATATGTATTAATTATCATCCCGCCAGTTAAAAACATCGATGTTGGTGCACACCACCTTATCACGATTTGGTCAAGGAGATAGGTAAACAAAGCAAGAAATAAAAAGACGGATGGGATCATGCACAATACATGTTAAACTATAAAAGTGGATGATGACAGAAGTTCTGAATATAATAGATTTTTATGAAAAACTGGGTTGATAAAGTTGTGGGTAGCAGTTTATTTTTTGAAGTCATGGGGTTATGGAATTGTGTATTTTATAGGTATAAGGTTAGTTAGTTATGTTTTGAAATTCAAATTTTAAATTAAAAAAATAGGAGATATTTTTTGTCAAAAGACAGTTTTTATTTTCTACTTTTTTTGTTAATTAGTTATTTATATTATCTTTTTGGGTTTCGTAATTTGAATTTTTAATTTAAAAAATAGATTTTTAATTGGTAGTAATTCTAACTTTTTTGTTGATAATTTTGGTAGTAATTCTAATTTTAAATATTTAAAAGGAGTTTTAATATTTATTTTGCAAAAGTTATTTGTATTTGTTTTAACGTCAGATTTGTTATTTAATTTGTTTGACATTCAGTTTAAAATTTAAAAATAGTAACTAAGTTTGCATAATAAAATTGTAAGTTAACAAATAAAATAAATAAATGAAGTGCTTTGTTTTAAAATAATTTTC